>NW_004567138.1:3945236-3953519 GCF_000260355.1 Condylura cristata
AACTTGTTGCGCCACCAGGAAGGGCCCCTATTTCTTTTATTTTCTTACACTTTTATTTTGTTCATTTTTGTACCATACTTGACTTCTCCCCTCAGGTGGAGCCCCCCTTATTCTCCCACCACCAAGGTACCCCTCGCCCATCACCACGGTCCTTTAAGCCCTTCCCTCCCATTCTGACCCCTCCCCCCACCCCTCCCCTGCTGTCTGCCTCAGACCTATGATCTGCCTGCTACTTTTGTCTTTTTCCTTTCCTAGAAGAGTAGAATTCACTAAGCAACACACACTCTTGCCTGCCCACTGCTTCTGAAAATTCAGCAACTGTTAACCACCAGTGAGCTGATTTCTGGAAAACAAGGCTGGCCGGCCGCTGTCCTGCCACCGACTTTAGCTTCTATCTGCTGCATGGAAAACTCGCAGCCACCCTTCAGGGGTGGAGGCGGGAGCCGCAAACCCACAGTGCCGCCTACTCACCCGGCAGGTCAGTTTCTTGACACGGTGGACGATCTCGCCGCTGCCGTCCACCACCTCTAGGCTGCCGCTTTCGCTAGAGTTCTCCGACGAGTCGTCCTCCAGCACGCGCTCCGGCACGGCGCCCGTCACACGCGCCACCTCCACGTGCAGGCGCCCCGCCACCTGGGCGACAAACAGGCGGTTAATGGGGCGCTACGGACACACTGGCAGCTGCACTGCTGGGCTGCTCCACAGCGAGACCCACTTTTTTTTTATTTAATTTTTATTTAAATTTTTTTTTTTTAAGATTTATTTATGCGTACAGAACTGGGGTACAGGCCAGAAGTGCAGGGGTGGTGAGAGGATTCACCAGAGTCAGGGTGGGGAGCAGAACAGGCAGATGGACGAAGTACACTGCTGAGGGGAGCAGCGGGCGGGTCAGGAGCGGTCTGCCACGCCATGTGGGTCAGCTCCTGGGCTGGGGATGGAACTGGCACTGAAGGGGCTGCAGCCAGCTTTCAGAGCTGTGTCCTAACCCACTGCACCACCAGGGAGGGCTTGAGACCTATTTTCTTTCCTTTTTTTTTTGAAATTTTGTCATTTTTATTATACACACACACACACATATATATATTTTCACGTGCCATCACCATAGTCCAATGTGCTCTTCCCACCCCAGTTCTGATCCCATTCCCCCTTCCATCCCCATAAAATGAGACCCACTTTAAACCAGCACAGATCAACCCCAATCTGGCAAGTGGCACTGGCAGGAAGGAAAGATGTCATTTTGGCAATTGAGACAAAAATGACGGATGAAGGGGCGGGAAGAGAGAAATCAGGAGACAGTGGGGAAGTCTTTTATTCATGCTTTTTAAGATGCTAATAGATTTTGCTAGCATTTTGAGACGGATTCATGAACACGCAAAGCCCATCACAGACCTTAGCTTAAGAAGCACCGAGGGCCCTCCCTGGTGGCGCGACAGGTTATGACGCAGCACTGCAAGTGAGCTGCAGTTCCCTTCAGTGTGAGTTTGATCTCCAGCCCCAGAGGTGACCCACATGGTGCAGCAGACCTCTCTGACCCGCCACTGCTCCCCTCAGCAGTGTACTTCATAGATCTGCCTGTTTTGCTCCCCACTCTGTCTCTGGTGAAGCCTCTCACCCTTCCACACCTTTGGCCTGTACCCCAGTTCTGTATGCATAAATAAATAAATCTTAAAAATAAAAGCACTGACTAGGGACTCAGCCACCAGACTCCTTTCTAATACAAGCTGTGCCTGTTTTTTTTTTTTTTTTAAAGATTTATTTATTTATGCATACAGAACTAGGGTACAGGCCAGAGGCTCAGGGGCGGTGAGAGGATTCACCAGAGACAGAGTGGGAAGCAGAACAGGCAGATCGACGAAGTACACTGCTGAGGGGAGCAGCGGGCGGGTCAGGAGAGGTCTGCCGCGCCATGTGGTCTCCTCCGGGGCAGGCGGGAATCGAACTCATGCGGAAGCGGCTTTAGATTCTCAGTGCTGTGCTTTAACCCGCTGCGCCACCAGGGAGGGCCCAAGCTGTGCCTGTTTTTAACAATGAAAGTAGCAACCAGAACTTTTGGTCTTCTAGCATATCCGGTGCATACAGCTGCCACACTTAGCATCTATGCACTCACACACCACTATGTGGGACACAAGGCCGGCTTTCTAAATTTACTTTGGGATGACATCTATTAGCCTGCTCTAGGAATTGCAAAAAGTAACTCAGTAATTCAAGTTTGCACATTTTTGAAGGACAATCCATTGTTCACTAAATTTAAAATCGAAACATTACTTGCTGAAATGCTAAAGTAAAAAAGCACTGAATTTGAACAGTTTTTGCAATGTCTTAGATATAAAGCCAATATATCTCAGTGATGGTAATATGAGAATTCAAAGAGGGTCAGGAGTGGGGACGTGAAGCTTTTTTTTTTTTTTTTTTGAGTACTTTGGATTTTGAAATAATCCGTCCCTCAGCTGCATCTTGTAAAGGCTACATAGGAGCCAGAAAGGAAGTACAGTGTATCAAAACATGAACAGATTAAGAAAAAAATGAATATGAAACACGAAGTAGAATCTGGTTTCCAAAAGATTTCTAATTTCATGAAAACAAAAATACCCCCACAATATAAAAAAGTTATCTTTTAAAAGTCTGACTTAATTCTGAGTTTCTGTTGATATTAATAAAGAAAAATGAATATGGACCCTGACTAATCACCCTAGTTCTTTAATCCTCCTGAAGAACAGAGATGGAATTTAAGAAAACCAAGATTTAAAGCTCTGTCATTTTTCTCAAGCCTGGCTTATCCTTACCTCCCCCTGCTGGCTGATGATGGGAACTGCATACTGCAGCTTCACATCACAGAAGAGGCACTCCAAGAACACATTAGCCACACCGATTAGGTTGTGATTCTCCTGGGCTTCATAGAAAGGATCCCCTCGCTTCCCATAGAGCCTCTTTGCCTGAGTAGCAGGTAGACAGACAAGTAGAAAATAAACATAAGTGTAAGTATTATTTAAAATCAGCATTCAAAAATAATTTTTTTAAAAAGCATGTATCCAAACTTAAAAGAAGTTAGAATTGTATCACAAAAACAGAATAAAATTAGCACATGGGAGAGGCTTTTTTCTGGGGAAATAAGTGATGTACTTGTGGAAAACAGACTTTAGTTACTACCCCAATGCAACCATCTACTTTGTTATGTTTCATTTAATTAGCTTTCTAAAGTTATTTGTAGCAATACACTCAGACGCCATCACTGCTCACAGATGCTAATGAAGACTAGATGCTGGCCTGCTCCATTCTAGTTGGTTTTTCACAACACTGACAAAATAGCATAACTTTGCTTTGTTCTACTACGCTTCGCTGCAAATGTAGTAAAACTGCAAAAATATATACTGTTATTTTCAATTAGTTTCCATGGGGGGGGGGGATGGCAGGGAGGAGGGGACCAGTCATATGATGGATACAACACAGCTTTTATCAAGATAATGTTTATTTTTCTAACAAAATGCCTAAAATACCATTTAGAAAAACTCATTGTCGTGGGTATGTGTTCTGGCGGTTCAATCACTTATACTCTCTGCTTTTGACACTTTCAAATCTCCTTTATGCTTTGTCTCTTACCTCAGGAACTTTTTCCTTCCATTCTTGATAAAGATCCCTCATATCAATTAACTTATTCTCCAGCTTCTCGATGGCCCACACCTGGGTGCTCTTTCCTTTCCTTCTCACCTGAATAGCTGGCTCGCTCACGATCGCACCTCTCTGCGTGATCAAGAACATAGACAAGACAACCCTTGTTGACAGTTTTTGGATTGTTAAAGGAATAAATATTATGGTAATGTAGTACCTTTGAAAATAAGCATATAAAGTACACCAAGGGAATATTTTATTTTTCCACCTTCTGTATATACTCACACACATACTGGTTATTTTTCATAACCAGAACTGAAAAAAAAATGAGCAATCCCCTATCTCAATTCTCTCTCTACAGCTTTGATATTGTGATTGTCACCTGTGTGTTTAAATATTTTTCATAAATGTGATTTCTAATGGGCAAATAACAATTATGTGGATATACCACTCACCCCCCACTCACTTGATTAATTTATTCACTTCTTCAACATTATGGCTTTTGTTTTTTTTTAGAGATTTATTTATTTATGCAAACAGAACTTATAGTATAGGCCACAGATGCAGGGGCTGTGAGAGATTCACCAGAGACAGCGGGAGCAGAACAGGCAGAGCGACGAAGTACACTGCTGAGGGGAGCAGCGGGCAGGACAGGAGATGTCTGCTGTGCCATGTGGGTCAGCTCCCTGGCCGGAATCGAACTTGTGCTGAAGCAGCTAACCTAACCTTGTAGTGTTGTGCTTTAACCAGCTGTACCACCAGGGAGTGTGTACATCATGGCTTTTTGAAATTTTCGTAAGCCCACTCTGATAAGCATTCTTATTAGTAAAAAACATCAACTTTTATGGACACTCCCATGAATATGGACTTAGAATAAATTTCTCAAAGGAAGACGGCTTGGTCAAAAGACTAAAGCCCAACAAACCTGCTGAACTATTTCCTGTCTCATTTCTAGCTTGCTTACTGGGAAGAAAAACCAATGGACAGAAAACTACTTTTTTCAAGGATTCTCCCTGAAGGAAAGATTCTTCATATTTGATGGGGAGCTTCTAAATGATTGCTAAGAGTCATTCTGTGTATGTAAAGACACAGAAAGAGACACAAAAAGCTCTCCTTTCTTGTTTAATTCCATCTTAAAATGGTACTCTAGGAAAATATACACTATCCCTCATTTCAGAAGGAGGCATTTATAAGAGAAAAGCAAACAAGATTATGTAAATATATACACATGTGTATGTGTGTGTGTGTATATATATTTCACATACAGTGAAACTAAATGTTATTAAATGAGCAAACCCTTCAGCTACCCAAATTTTCACATTGTGATTATGACACACCTAGGACACCATACTGCCAGCATCCTTATCTGAGGCGGCCTCAGGGGAAGTCTTAAGAATACTCTGTGGACTTCCTGGTGGCTCAGGGGTTAAGTCTTGGCGCTACCATCTCATGGCTTGAGTTCGATCCCTGGCCAGGGAGCTGAACTACATGGTGCAGCAGACCTCTTCTGTCTCTCCTACTGCTTGCCCTACTGAAGTAAGTACATCTGCCTATTTTGCTCCCCACTCTGTCTCTGGTGAATCCTCTCAACTCCCCACCTCTGATCTATACCCCAGTTCTTCTATGCAAAAATAAATACAATTTAAAGGTAATAATAACTATTCTGGCTCATCCCAGGATCTCTTCATGGAGTTTGGTTTGCACGCCAGGCTTATATTCCATTTATGGTACCTGCTACTTATAAGTAGCTCTCTTCTTTGTCAAGAATATCCTTACCTTTCTATTGGCACTGAGGTTCGCAGCGGGGATCTGCAGGGTCACCTGGTAGTCAGTGAGTTTGCTCATCTCCTCAGCTAAGAAGTTCGCCTCCCGTACCAAGGTATTCGCTTTAACTAGCTGCTCACGCAATTTTGCCAAACTTTGGCGGAAGAGTTCATCCCTGCAGTGGGGCAGAAAAGGGATTGAGAAAATCTGAAAAACAGCAACACTATTTTTAAGTGAAAGAGGCAGACAACTTCTTTTAGGCACTATGTCTCAACCTGTTCTAGTCTCTTATCCATCTTTCCTCCCTCCAGGGCCCAGTGACTGGTCATCATCGCTGAGGAACAAGCCCAGTGACTGGTCATCATCGCTGAGGAACATGGAGTCCATGGAGTGAGATAACAAGAATCCACTTAAATTACAGAACATTTGACAAATGGTGGGGTTTTGAGGGGATGATGCAACAACAAAACCAATAAAGGAATCCTTCAGAGCAAAATACAGGAGTATGACTGTTGTGTTTTGGGGTAGGGGAGGGGAGTAGAGGAGGTGAAGAAGTCTGGTGTCAGTAAGAAGTGTCGCACATGATTTCTTTCAGTTGGTCAGAGGGAAGAGGCCGGGGGTCTTTATTTTTAATTTTCTGCATAATAACACTTCCCGGTCAAAGTTTCACCAACATATTAAGTGGGTCCAAATCCTACGATATATTTTCCCAGCCACAACCTTCTGCATCTGCCCGTCTCCTTCATAATGTCGTAAGCACCCCTAGGGCAGGGAAGCTGTCACTTCTGCTCTCTGTTCACCCCAATTTCCTGGCTAGCTGCATGGCAGGGTATTCAAAATATACCTACTGCAAAAGGACTTCTGGAGTCTACATTTGAACCTGGGAACACAGGTAATAACCCAATGTAGCCGACGGCTCTCTGCACACTTCCATTTACACACTTCCTGCCCTTCACTTCCGGAAAATGGTGAACCTGATTTGTCATCCTCACTTTAGCGGGAACATAGTAGGCATGTTGCGATGCTGCTATCAACACATTTGGCCAAAAATGCCTCACACACTGATACGGCCTTCTTGGTTCCCCTAAATTATATTACTTCTTTTCAGTGTCTCAGGCTGGACTTCTTTCAGTGAGTAAAACCTCTCTTCCACAATATCCAGAAAACAGCCACTGAGTCCTTCTCTGAAACTTCATCTAAATCTCTCTCTCTGCATTTTCATCACCCTGGATCCTGTTTCTTGTGTTCTTCCAGAGGTTTCACAGCCTCCTGGTCCTCCTCCCCACCACTAGCTAGTCCCTACAATCGCTGCCTTGGGCAGGCTCCTCCTTGGCTCAAAACCTCTTCTTCCCCCAGGATAAATGCTGCAGGCTGGGAGCTCCTCACATGCCCTGGCTAGGAGTGTCTGACTTAATTAGCTCTGCCCCTCAAGAAATCACCTGCTCGACTGCTTTCAACAGTTCTCTCATTATGGAATGGAATAATGTCTAATTTTCACATTTGTTCATGCCAACCCACCGACCAGGAATGGGCTCACATCTTCTCTCTGCCAACCCAAACTCCACCCATCAAACTAATTTTTTTTTTAATACATGAACACATTTAAAAAAAAATATTTTTTAATTTATGCATACAGAACTGGGGTACAGGCCAGAGGTGCAGGGGTGATGAGATGACTCACCAGAGACAGAGTGTGGAGCAGAACAGGCAGATCAATGAAGTACACTAATGAGGGGAGCCACGGGTGGGTCAGGAGAGGTCTGCCGCGCCATGTGGGTCACCTCCCGGATTGGGGATTGAACCTGCACTGAAGTGGCTGCGGCCAGCATGCAGTGCTACGTCCTAACCCGTTGTGCCACCAGGGAGGGCCTCTCAAACTCACTTTTACTAAAATCTTGTCTTCTCCAGGAAATCTAGGCAGAAAGCTCTCTTCCCTGGGGTCCCAACCTTGACTCAACAACCACAACACTTGCTGCACCCCCTGCCCAAAACATACTTGCTCACTGCTTCCATCATGTCATACAGTCAATTCCCACATGACAACATGACTCCAGGCATTGAGGAGACGTCAGTGCATGTAGCTGAGTCCCTGCCCCGTGGACAGTGGAGGAAAGAGACAAAACTAGAGAACTGTGATACTTCCTACGTTTGAACAAAATTGTTTTTGAACTTACTATTATGAATTAATGTTTCACATATAGGTATTACTCCACACCACATTTAAGTGAACAGAAAGAGCAAACTGCCTCTCTAGTTTTTCTTATGTAATCCTCACTAGTTTTTATTTGTACTAGATTCTCTGCCTCAAACCAGCTCCCAGCTCCTTATTTAAATACCTGTCATTAATGACATCTTAATTTCCATTAAAACCTAATGAAATCAGGCCCTCCCTGGTGGCACAACAGGTTAAAACACCTCATTATGAAGATCTCCGAAGCCACTATAGCATGAGTTCAATCCTCGCCCCGAGAGCTGACCCACATGGCGCAGCAGACCTCTCCTGACCCATTCGCTGCTCCCCTCAGCACTGTATTTCAGTAGATCTGCCTGCTTTGCTCCCCACTCTGTGTTTGGTGAATGTTCTCACCCATCACACCTCTGGTTGTACCTCAGTTCTGTAAGCATAAATAAATCTTACACAAACAAACAAACAAACAAACAAAAAACCGAATGAAATCATTATTGCAGCCATTCTTATTTTTTTTTTTACTAACATCCACCAAAATATCACTCTTTTAACTGTCTATCCCCCTAAGAATTTGAGCCCCCCAAAACAATCCATCTGGAATAGGTTCATGCTAAAAAGCTCTATTTCAATATCCCATAGTCTAGGCCTTCTAACTTGGTGCCAGTTGTATTGAAGGGTCAGGTTGGGGGGTGTTAGTGGGGAGTGGAGGGAGGGGTAGTTGTCTT
>NW_004567138.1:3953910-3966285 GCF_000260355.1 Condylura cristata
GCTTATCCCCGCCCCACCCCCTTGCCACTCCGCAGTGGCGGGTCCTTACCTCTCCTCCGCCCACTGGGTCACCGTCTGCTGGGCGGTCTGGCTGCTGTAGGCCAGGCGGTCGGGGCCGCTGCTCTGGCTCTGCCGCTCAGGAGAGAGCTGCTGGCGGAGCCGCTCCAGCTCCCGCTCGTACATGAGTCGCTGCTCCTCCAGCGCGCTCCGCTTCTCCTCCAGGTACTGTTTCTCCAGGACCTGAACCACGTTCTGAACTGGGTCTGGTGAGCAAGAGACAAGGCAAAGTGACTTCAGTGCTCACCTTCTGCGTGAGGCTGAGGGGCCAGCAAGGGAAATGCTCTCAGTTTTCTCTTTGCTAGTATTTTGGCCGGATGCCCTATGTGTGAACACTGCCCACATCTGGCCTGGTACTCGCTTCCATTCGACATGTTGTGAGCAGAAAGCAGAGGAAAGGGCATGGGACCTTGACCACCAAGAAGAAAAATTCTCTTTAAAAAAGATTTTATTTATTTATGCAGACAAGAGCTGGGGTGGAGGCTGCTGCACCATGTGGGTCAGCCCCCTAGCCAGGAATCAAACTCGCACTGTAGGGGGCTGGTGATAGCCTTACCTAGCTGCACTTTAACCTACTGCGCCACCAGGAAGGGCCCAAAAAGAAAAATTTGAAACTTAGGGTAACTTCAGAGAGAGCGCCCCACGAGGCAGGTAGTTCATTCCTGTGCCTATTTGGATCCATTTTGGCATAGAGTCAAGCGTTTCTATTTCTGATGCTAATCACCAATATGACTAGCCCTGAATTTCCCTAATGTGGGAGAAAATGTACAAATCACACATAGGTTTAAAATAAGGACTGAGTATACAGGTGTGGTAGGCTCTCAGGTGCTAATACCCCAGAGGCAATTCACTTGCAAAAAGGAAGTGAAAAGAGAAGGGAAGTTCACTTGAAAAAAAAAAAAAAGGCTATTTGGGATTTCTGCTGTCACAACTCCGGTGGATCTGTACCATCCATGTGGGGAACAGGTGGAGAGGTGACTGATGGTGGTGACAGGGGACACGGTAGGTAGGACGCAGTCCTGAAAGGTTAGTGCCTGCAGCAGGACATGATCTGGAAGCCAGGGAGGGAGATGCAGGCACTTCCAGAAAGTCAGCAGCCCCTCTAGGGAAGGACACTGCAGGGAAACAGCATGTTAGATATCTGCATGGTAATCAGGAAAAGCTCCCCGACACCCCAGTAAATACTTGAGTATTTTGGGAGCTGAAAGAGATGCCTTTATATGTTCAGAGTAGGTGGAAAGTCACTCATTCACCCCTGTGCTTGCTACCTATGTGTTTTACTCCCACATATGGACTCTCAATTTAATTTCCAGGATAAGAATGGGGACTAAAATAGCAAGAGTTGGCTACTGACTATTTCAGAAGACCTATCAATTTGTGCAATGAACATACCAGTCATACTCATTTTCTACATGAGCAGTAAGAGAAAAAGGTAGCAGGTTAGCTTAGAAATATGGTTAAAGAACACAAAACCAGAAGTAGGAAGCATTTTAAGAATTTACAAGGTATGCACGGTACAGGTAAGTTGTTTTAGTAGAAAGGACATGTAATAATCCACATGTAATAATCCTGAGACGCTGCGTGTATTTTAGGTAGAGGGAGGGCTGCATGTTTTACTTTCATCTCATGGAAGCCTTGTGACAGACCTAAGGCGGCTCGCATTCCCATTTTAGAGATGAAAAATGCGGGGCTCAGAAACGTGACCAAAGATCACACAGATCATAAGCAACTGAGCCAGGTTTTAAACTCAGATCAGAGTTAATTGTCTAGGCACAGGACCGAAAATTAGCAGTAAACTGATGTAGTATTCTTACCTTCAATGTCTTGCTCAAGACTAGTACTCTGCTAAAGAGTAGATATTTTAAAAAACTACCATACCCTGGGATGTAAATGTTCTAAAATTCACCCTTTTCCCCCAAACAGGATAGATTTCTTCATAGCATCCTCATATAGAGTCTCTGAAATACATGACTTAGAAATTGAGGGGCAAAGAATTCCTAAAAAGGAAACCACTTACACAAATGCAGACCACGGGTAGGTAGGTAAAATCTTTTCTACACAGTGAAAAAAACATGCACTCTGAAGCAGTAAAACTTGTGAGACAGCAGTATAACTTATAAAAATAGGAACAAAACCATGAACTTTTTTGAAGAATACTGAAGGAATTTTAAACATAAGGTTTTAAAAGAAAAGTTCTCTAAGGTTTTGAAAAAATATATTCCTGAAACACTATGTCTTTACTCTTAGGCTCTGAGTTTAAAAAAGAAAGGGCAAGCTCCTTACTATCTATTTATACTTGTATAGTGCCTTATCTTCAAGGGATCTACCTTGAAGAGAGAAAAAACTAGAAGACACACCATTTTATAAAATTAGATTCTAGGGCTTTTGTGAAAAGGCACTGAAGATATTTAACCCTTATTTCTACCTGCCATTCAGTGTGGCATAGAAACACACATGATTACAGGTGGTTGAGGTGGAGGAATTCAACTAGGTGTCATGTCAGTGCAGAGATGAGAAAGGGGTGGTGGAAGCAGCCAGAACACAGCACTCTCACGACTCAGTGGCCACAGACCACCAAGCAGGCCGGGAAGAGAGAGCCACTCAAAGCATCTCTCCCCTGACCTGCCAGGAACAGTGTGGCCCCGGAGACCCCAGGACCAGCCCCGGCACCCCACAGCCCAAGCAGAAGCATTGCAGGGGCTGAGAATTTTTTTAGCCTCTGATCCCAGCACCAATCTGGAAACACTATTCTCCTAGACATATTTAATAACATTTCCTTTGCAATTAATTAACATCTTCAAGTCTTTATCACTACACAGCATGTATTTAAACAGATCACGCTAATTAGCAAGTTACTCTATGAAGAGGCCTAGGACAGAAGCCAAAGATTATTTGGCCTAGTCTCAAACAAGCACCTATCAACAGATTGCCCAGTTTTACCCGCCACCCCCATCATTTTCTTCTTTTTTTTAGAATTCAGTAAGGTTGGCACTTAAGAGGGGGGTATTTCCAGGAGAAGCAAAGGACCACAGTTACTTTGGAAATAGCACCTTCTCCTCCTCTTTGTTAAGTTCATTCTTAACTTGGCCTGTAATTATGAAACAAGTTCAACTGTCCCCAAGTTATTTATCTGTCCCCAGAAATAAAAAGAAAGTGTGACGGTGGTGGTGGCCGGAAGCAGTGATGTGATAAAGTAAATTATAATTAATTCTCGCTAAGATTCTCTTGAAGTGCTAAACTGAAAAGAGGCAGCTCTATTGGGGAGAAAAGAACGTTTCACCTCAAATGGAAGCAGCTGGCTCCACGAACTCATCTTAGAGGTATCTTGGGGTCTGGAAGCAGGTTTCCAGTTAGGCGTTTCTATTGGTCATAGAGAGTAGGTTTGTCTGATTTCAAATGAATTGGGGTTGAGATCATTATTTACCCTAAAGTGCACTATTCTAGTTTATTCCTAGATTAGGGCAATGAATACAATCTATGTCCTCACTGCTGTACTCGCAAAGGTAGTGAAGTTATGAGTTACAGTAACCACAGTAACAATAATGAGTTATTGGGAGCAGAGGGAGAAGAACAGCCATCGGCCTTTTGCCACCGGAAAGGTAAAGGAATCAGGACAAGGGGAAGGCAGGGATGTAAGTTGCGAAGGGCACATTCCTTCATCAAGAATACAGCATGCCACTGCCAGGCAGGAGCTTCAGCTTCTTCCCAATCAAGCTGCATTTTGCCAAAGCAGGTAGCACAATCAGCAGCCCTGCTCAAACTAGCCACGCCCCCTCATGCTAATGTCAACCAGTTACACCTTTATCCCAGTGTTTGTGAAGGAGCTTCGTCTGAAACCACAGGAGAGGGAAGAGGATCTTCAAATAGGACCACCAAGGGGATGACCACCAGGCAGACAGGCTTATTATCGGGAAGCCACCTAGTAGCAGAGGGGGTCACGTGAGCACTATGTGGCCACCAGCATCTTAGCACCTGTGTCTGGGAACATCTGTGCAGCCCCCAGGGAAGTGCCATTCACCAGTGGGACTTTGGAAAGAGTGAGGAAGGGGAAACACTAGTGTTAAATATAAAAAATCAGCACTGGCAGGTAAAGTCTGATCTGGAATGCAAATGGGTGACTCATGTTAATATCACGAGCCAGATCACTAATGACTAATTGGTATAGCTACAAGGACTGGAGGAATTAACATGTGTTGTCTAAATGCTCATGGATTATTCCAGGGTTTTTAGAATAGGTATATTGTAATAGGATACAATTAGAAACGTGCGATGTGGGACGATACCTGTTTAAATTGATACCTGCAGAGTCAGACAACAGAAACATCTATAACCTTTATAGCCTCATCTGAAGAAAGTTCTCTTCCAATGGGCTTTCCTCCAGCTGGACTTTGGGGCCCACGCCCTCCTGTCACACCCTGTATTCACTGTTTCCAAGAAATCAGCTTTATTGCTCAGGTAAGTTGTTAGATGACCTAGTAATAGGATTTAGCAGAGTGGACTAATTTTCTAGCTGTACCCCACCCCAAGATTCTATGTCAAAAGAGCTACCCTGACAGCTATCATACTTTCTAATCTTAAGGATGTTCAAAAAGAGAAGCTACCAAACTCCCTTCATGAACTTATTTTTTTTCTCCTTCACTAAGTCACTTGTTTTCAACCCGGCTGTTTCTTCATACTTCATTTTTATTAAAAATAGGGGTGCTGACTGGACTATGGTGATGGCACATGGATGATCTGGTGATGGGAAACCTTAGGGGATTGCAACTGAGATGGAAAAATGCACAAAAATGTGTAAGAATAAACTATTATAAAATTAAAAAAAAATAGGGGTGCTGAGGTTAAAAATCCTTAGAGATAAATAAGGACATCTTTATTTCAGCAGCAGAATCCTCAATCTGAAATGCCAGAGATCTGTTTGACGATTCTCTATCCCACTCAAATTCTTCCCAAATTGGCTCGTTCATAGAGTGAGAAAATAAAGGTTTTTAAGGTTAAAGTCCAACTGCGATAAACAAAATGCTCTCTAACACCCTGTCATGTAGAAGGTTTTCTCGAGGTTCTTGGAAGTGCTCCCTCATCCAAGTTGAGGAAGCACAGGCATACACAGAACAGACGAAGGGACAGTGAGAGTAAACAAAGTCCACAAACTAAGTTTCCTGGGTGCTTCTGCAGGCAGCCTGAACTTTATCCTTGTAAGACAGGTGTAGAACCAGAAAGATTATCATGTGCCTGGTAACACGACAGCCTTCCTATCCTGCGTCTGGTTTCTGGGTACCAAGCCTGGGGATGACTGGAAGACTGGGAGCTAGAGAAAGGAAGAAGCAGATTTCTAAAACAGCAAGCGAGCAAAGAATTTGGCTTGTATTTTATTGAGTGCATGGAAGTGTTTATCGGCACAGAACAGGAAGAGGACTTCCTTGTAGACAGAGAGAGCAAGGATTTTAATATGACCAATGAGAACCTTCTTGAAGGAGGTCTGTGGAGACCCTTTAAGGAGAATCTCATCCTGATCTGAGACAGGTGGGAGCACAGGTCAATAAAGAGCCCATAAAGCATTTATTTAGGTATCATTTTTGTAATCATGACCTGGGTGTATTTTTGTAAGTCTTTTGGGGAATATAGTTCCCACTGAATTGTGATGTTCATCTCTCCATCTGACTCCATTTGAAATTGTTGGGTTTACATCCTTCTGGGCATTTTCTCAGTCTAAATGATGCAGAAGGGACAGGCCCCATGATGGAAACTTGATAAGTACTGGTGACATTCAGTTGACACAACTGGCTTGGGAAAAGGGTGGCCGAGAAAGGGGACTGTCTACCTGCTGGTAACAGCAGAGGGAGCTGACCAGGCCTTGGAATATTGTGGACAACCTCTCCCAGGTGGCACTTTTTATGTCTGAATTTCAGAATGACACTTGAACTCGGTACACTCAGACTCTCTTGCTGAGTGGAATGAGAAAAGGCCAGCCCAGAACAGAGGAACCCAGTTAGGGTCTTACCGTTACTGTTGAGCGTTTTCATGATAACTTCCATCTGGGCAAATTCATAGTTATAGTCTGGTTCTGAGGAAGCTTCACTGGCAGCGTCTAAGTCGTGCTCTGGAGGGCCTGTTTCTTTTTCAAAATCTTTCAACCAGTCTCGCCGTTTCCTCTTAGGTAAATTAATTCTGCAGGGACATTTCACCATTGAAAAACCATCAACTTGTTTTTCACTCAGATGACAAAAAAAAGTTCAGGAAAATATCAGTGACCACAAAGATGTTACCTAAAGAAGTGGTTATTTCCCCACAGAATTCGGTCACCGTGCCACAGCTGGGTAGGGTTACACACAAGGGTGCCGTTCACACAGGACCTGAGGGAGAGGGGAGACATCAGTTTCATGAGGACCACAAAGATAACTACAGGGACTTTATCTGGACAGACATATTCTATTGAAGACCGAAGATGGGAATCACAGAATTGTAACTACTGTCAAAACTCATGATATAAGCAATGATGGCTAAGGGCTACCATACCCGTCAGAGCGACAACCTGATATGATAGACTCATGGGAGAGGCCACCTAGGAAGAGCCTGGTCAAAATTGGACTTGAACCTGATCAAGCTCTCAGGAAACATAGTGGACACCATGGAATGCCATGACCCAAATGCCAAGTGCCGGGAACTCTGATAACAAATAAAATACAAGAAAAAGGGGGTGGGGAATATCGGATATAGAGAGGGAAGGAGAGCCCATAGCCTGAGCAAGACTTAAGGGACAGAACAATTAATGGCAAAGTTTGACTTTCATTTGGATCCTGATCAAGAAACAATGGAAAGAGATACTTATGAGACACCTGGGGAAATAGTTTGGATATACAGTGAAGAGTTACTGTGAATTTTTACAAGTGTGATGGAATTGAAGTTATACTTTAAGATATTCATCTTTTGGAGCTGAGCTGTTTATATGCAAAAAGGTGATAATATCTGGAATCTGCGTTTTCTTAAATTGAGGATGTTCTGATTTGCAGCTCTCTATATGGTTAGGGGGTAGAGGTTCACACGAATCAACAGCCAGTAGCAAGAGGTGCCCAGGGTGAGGCTATATAGGGAAAGGTGTAGAGATTCCAGGTCCTCTATGAGCATGCTCATCTCCCCAAATCTCTATGTGTTCACCAACCTGGAAACTCCTAGAACTAGTTTTAAACTAAGCCAAGGGGAGGGAGGAAGAAATGTAGAGGGCATATAAACAAAATCATCTATGTGGAACTAGATTTGAAGCTGGATGGAGATTTGAGCATTTGTTCTATTATTTCTATTTTCGTATGCCTGAGATTTCCATAATTAACCACCCTCTGCCACTTCAGGCATCTACCCACTCAAGGGATGGGTAACATCAGGGGCTTCATGTGGAAACTATATTCTTTCTAATTGTATTAAAGCAATTTTTCTATTGAAAGAAAGAAAAATAAAAAAGCATAGCAGGTTTAAATTCCAAACAGCTACCAAATTGTCAAGCCAAAACCAGAGGGGCTGGGCAGACTCTTCTTTGTATCAACAGCACAGTTGTCCTGATTGTGCAGCTTTGCTCAGTTACTGACTATCAAGGGGCAATGCACTGCAGATTTCCTAGTCTCTCCTTATGGGCAGCTCCCATCAGCCGATCCTTTGGCAAAGCACAGGTATGGTGACATTTAGGGAGAGAAAACAGGGCCTCCAGAAATTTGAGATTGATAATTTTGGTTTCTGTGTAAGTGGTTCAGTAGAAAAAGATTCTGCTGGCAGTTAAAAACAAAACTCTTTTATTATTAATAGGGCTCTATAGCTGAGAGCAATGGACAGTAGGTAAAACTCATGTATGAAAATATTATCCTTTGTAGTAATATTTCAGACTTGGTGGCTAAAATATTATTGATAAAAACTGCTCTGGGAATGTCAGGCTAAGTGTTTTTAATCTGTCATATATAAACATGATAAAAGTTGGGTGCACACACAGCACACTAACTCCAAGCAAAATGACTCTCAAAAATGTAATTGAGTTTCAAAAGTCCATGTCCTATTTGAAATTATGGACTGATTAGTTCATATCCAAAAGTTGAAAATGAGATCTATATACAAATGTGTACAGTTACCAACACTGATAATGTCCAGGTGTAGATATACAGACAAATATTTGTGAAAAGAAGAAAGACATTTTTGTTGTTGAAAACTTTTATGGAATAGTTATCTTCTATTAAAAAAAATTCATTAGTCACTGCTTCAGGAAAATATTTGCCAGCTATTTATTAAGGTATCTAAATAGCCCTTTAAAAATTCTAGGGAAAACAGTATGATTAGTAATAAAACGTTATCACTCAGTGTCCTATATTATTTTAAATTCAAATTATGATAAAAAAAAAAAACAAAACAGCTCCTCACTAGTCTTATGTCACTGCTCAAGAGCATTTTCTTCTAGTAGATTCTAAAATGGTCCCAGGAGTTACACAACCTTTCCATTATCTCAGAAGACTTGATTGGGCAATCATATTCTAGAAGACAACATATAGCTCTTGGGCAAACGAGAAGGAAATACAATAATCTTTGCCTCACTTATGCTAACTTTTATGATACTGATACTTTAGAAGACTTCTCCCGAGGTACACACACACACACACACACACACACAACTTTACTATTTCTGGTTTGGCAATATACCCTACACCAAGGATTAGCATAAGAAGCAGTTTCTAGTTGGATACAGGCTTTGGTGGTTGGAAGAAGCATATATAAAGCCTCTCTGTGGGGATGTATACCCTCACTCAAGCCAAGGAGCTACAGATAAACCTCTGCTGAAGATAGAGTTGCTTTTGGAAGCAAAGTCACCAGCAGACACTACACAGCTGGATAGAGGCCCCGACAACTTCAGAAGAGAATTTTTAAAGACAATAACACGAAGAAAATAAAATTCTGAAAGGCATACACTGGAGTAACAGCAGGGCTGCAGCACTAGAGAAAGGTTTATCTAAAAACGGACCTCCTACAAATGAAACTAGAGACACAAGTGAAAACTGACAGAATGGTGAAGCGGCAGGTAAGATACTCCTAAAGGCGGTTAGTGGACTGGAAGGCAGATTTGAAGAAATAGTGACTGACCCTTAATTCCATGTCGCTCCTTTTGCTGTCTGCTTGCATCTACTTCATCTGCTTGACCTACCTCCTCATCCCCATTCCCTCTTCTTCACATTTGTGCTTCCATTTGCACAACTACCTGGTACCTAACCATCCCAAGGTTGTTACCTGGGTCTTCTTAATTGCTATGCCCAACAGAAGCTTTTTGGCTTCTTCTTCTTCTTCTTTTTTTTTTTAAGATTTATTTATTTATGCACACAGAACTGGGGGTACAGGCCAGAGGTGCAGGGGCGGAGAGAGGATTCACCAGAGACGGAGTGGGGAGCAGAACAGGCAGACTGACAAAGTACACTGCTGAGGGGAGCAGCGGGCGGGTCAGGAGAGGCCTGCTGCGCCATGTGGGGCACCTCCCTGGCCAGGGATGGAACTCATGCTGAAGAGGCTACGGCTAGCTTCATAGTGCCGTGCTTAACTTGTTGCACTACCAGGGAGGACCCTCAGCTTCTATTTTGACCTCTTCTCCTTACAATTTTCTCTACATGATTTAATCTTTCCAGTACACACTCTGGATCTTCTTTCAAGCCGGACAACACTGATAATGTCTACTGATGTCGCTTTAGTGTAGTTCTAGAGCCCTAAACGCCATGTCCTAGTGGTCATCTCCTAAGGACATCTCAAATTCAAAGATTCCCAAATACAGTATTTCCACTTGTTACCACTCTCTAAATGTGTTTTCTAGTCCTGAACGTATACCACCACTGTGTATCTGTTTCCCAGGACAGAAATCCATAAATCGTTGCTGACTTCTTTCCCTTTACAAGTTGAATTGCTAAACTGTCCCAGGCACACCACTGAAGCTTGCTGACTCTCAAATAACTTTCCAACACTTTTTGTTCTTCACGTCTATAGCCACCACACTAATCTCCTTGCAGATTTCCTTTCCGTCCAGTCCCGCACCACCACACCTCTTAACCTACAATGATCACATTGGCAGTTAGATCACTGTAGAAGGAGCACTGAGGTTCCTGACAATAACCTTTGGGATTCAGAGTCTCATGCTCAATCACACCCCACAGCCAGCCAGGGGCGCTTCTGTAAATAACATATAACTGTTGTTTCTTTTTTTTTATTTACTTATTTATGCATACAAGAACTGGGGTACAGGCCAGAGGTGCAGGGGGTGAGAGGATTCACCAAGGACAGAGTGGGGAACAGAACAGGTGGATTGACTGAAATACACTGCTGAGGGGAGCAGTGGGTGAGACAGGAGAGGTTTGCTGTACCATGTGGGTCACCTCCCTGGTGGGGGATCAAACTCATGCTGCAGTGGCTGTGGGTAGCTTCATAGTGCTGTGCATTAACCTGCTGTACCACCAGGGAGGGCTCCATAACTGTTGTTTCTATATATTCTTCCCTCTCAGGCTCTTACAGTTGGGCATTTCCAGCACAGAGTCTGGAGCAAAGGACACTAAATGAGTGAACTGCTACTCTGGGACTCCAGGAAAAGCAGGAGCTTGGAAAAGGCTGGTTGGCAAAGGCAGAAGAGTAGGATAAACAGACAGACTGGGAACTGGATTCAGGTACATGGAGAGCTGCTGAATTGGCCACAAGGATGTGTATTTATATGAATGTAGGGAGAATGTGAAGAGGAGGGAATGGGGATGAGGAGGTGGGTCAAGCAGATGCAAGTGGGATTATAGACAGCCAAAGAGCAGCATGGGATTAAGGATCAGACATTATTTCTTCACATCTGCCTTCTAGTCCACAAATTCTCTTTAGGAATGTGTTTCTAGGTACAGTGATAGAAGAGGTTATGATCAAATCATGTTGCACATTTCAAATACATACAACTTTGTCAGTTACACTTCAATAAAACTGCGGGAAAACTCAAGGGCTTCTAAAGTGGGGAGAGATAATATATAGTTAAAGGCCAATTAGGTTTAGAAAACTAAGGCATAACATCATCGTACTGTTACTATCCTCCCAATTACATCACTATTAACACTATTAACACAAGGGCTATGTATTTTCATGCATTGTGTATGCTAATCTGAGTCTCAGTTTTTCATCTCTTGAAATTTATATGACCAATTTAACAGAATAATTTGAGTGCAATGTTCTCATCAAAATAAATGCTTTGAATGTTACAATATTTTTTTATGTTTTTGTGTTAATGAATATTGCTATAGGCCCTCACTAAAACTTTATAAAAGATTATAAAATGATTCAAGACATCATTTAATAGAAATTAGATGTTTTATTAAAATATTTTTTGTAGCTTACATTAATATACTGTCCTGTCAATCCTCAAATTTACATATTATAGCTTGGATTAGGAATTTTTCATAAAATAGAATTATCTGACTCAGCTTTTGAGTACTATACATTGAATAACAACAACCAATTTTCTTCATTTAAATGTGTCATATTTTTCTTACTATTAACTACATCTACTACAGAAGGAAATTGAAGTTGAGAAAAGAGATGTGTCTTATCCAGGATCACCCAGCCAGTGAGGCAGAATCTGCCTACCCTAAAGTGATTCTTCAGTACTCTAAAGTTACTCTACAGTCAGAAAGGAAGCCCCAGGGACCCGGGCAGCCTTGACTTTGACACAACTGAACGAACAGAAAGGGCAGGCTAGTCCTGCAAACGAGGTACCTAGCCGGGCTGAGTGGCCCCTCACTGTCCTTACCTGGCATTCTCTTTCGGAGTGAGCGTGATATCTCCATCAGGCGCAATGTCAATCTCACAGTGCTCGGGCTGAATCCCTATGCCAAAGAGCTGGATGTCCTGAGAGGTGTCTGCGCCCACCCTGGTGTGGTCCTAGCGAAGAAGATTGCAGACCCATGCTGAGAGACCTCAACAAAAAGTTACCACAACCCACTGGAAGAGCCCAACAGCACATATGTGTCAATATTCAATGAATCAGACAGAGAATGGGGAGACATTTGGAGCACTGTATGTAAACATTTTCCTGAACACACTCAGTTTGGCAAAGCTGCTTTAACACTATAGGAAAATTCCCAATCTATAGTGATTAGCTAGTATTCTAAAATATAAAGAGATTATACATATCAACAGAATACCCTGAGTCCCAATTTTAACTTGACAACTTACTATTTGTGACTATAAGCCAATCTCAGTGAAAGCTTTGATCCTAAGTGTCTTTTCCTTTTGTTGGCAAAACAACAATATCATCAATTTGGTTTGCTCAACAGGATTTTTTTTTTT
>NW_004567138.1:3966735-3974882 GCF_000260355.1 Condylura cristata
GTCACCTCCGGGGCAGGCGGGAATCGAACTCATGCGGAAGTGGCTTTAGATTCTCAGTGCTGTGCTTTAACCCGCTGCGCCACCAGGGAGGGCCCTCAACAGGATTTTTTAAGGCTCACCTGTCTTAACAGTGAATGTACTTTGAAAATAGTTAAATTTAAGGACGATTGAAAGCAGTTTCAACGGGGAGTCATGCTTTCAAATACATATATTTTTAAAAGCTAAAAAAGTTGAATTTTTAACAGAACTAATATTATAGTGCTGAAACCTGTGGTTATGCAGTGTACAGACTATGTGAGTTTAAGGAAGCCAAACCTCAGACATAGGTGACTTCTGGAGCTTCTGTAAACTGCTCATCCCCTCTGTTTTTCCTATTTTTCTAAAATTCATTTAATTAAAGTATAAGACTTGATCTTTTGAAATTAGGGTTTCAGAAACAATTCCATAGGCCTTACCCATTTCTTAACTGAATGCATTCTTTATTTGTTAATAATAATGTTATTATGTAGTTCTTTAATAATATACTTTTATTTATATAAAAATCCAAAATATTAACAATATGCAATGATTATGTTTTGGGACATATGGCAGACCCACTTTAATTCTCTTGAGGTGATTTCACTCAGAATGGACATATTGTAGTAAGTCAGGGCTATCTGTGACATATCAATGCCTCTGGGGAAAAGTAGAAATGGATGACAGAAGACTGGAACGCTTTGCTTCAATTCTAGCTTATTCTCCATTGCATTTTATAGCTACACTAGGCATACCAAAATCTCTGTCACACCATACCTTTCACAAGTGGGTACTATCCTTGTATTCCAAGAGTCAAATATATGGAGAGTGTATATAAGCTGCCTTCAAGCCCTTAGCTCAAACCCTTAACAGTGATTTAAACGCCGTTACACATATACACCTCCGTAACAAAAAACTGTGTGTGCACAATTTATGTGCAAGATTTAAAAAGCCCTGTAGTCAGTTGAGTGCCCTCTGTCACTTGGGTGCCCCACATCTATAGCAATCAGGTGCTCTATTTCAAGCAGAAGTCTCATCTCTCACTCAACAAAATAAACCAGCATTTCTAAGAGTGATCTGAGAATGGCTGGGTCTCTGAGAACCTTTCAAGAAGCTTGGTATGATAAAACAGAGATGTTACTTGCCTTTGCCTTAATCGCAAGTGTACAACAGACTTTTCCAGAGGTTACATGAAGTGTGATGCTTTCATAATGCTAAAGATAATGACTGTATGCTTGCACATGTTTGTATTTTTAGATGTTCTCAGTATTAGTATCTAACACCATAAAGACGGAGATAGCCTAGGTAAGCAAAAGTTCTTTGTAGTCCTTGATAGTTTTTGAAGAGTACAAATGGGTCCCACAGCTAGAAAGTTTGAGAACCACTGTACTAAACTGTCCAGTGTGGTCAGCAACTAGGCCAAAGTGCCAAATCCCAAGACCCTATACCATCTGTACATGTGAAGGGTGATTATGAGCCAAAAGGTACTTCTTGTGCATGAAGCCTTAGAAGGGATACAGTTAACTGGGACGAACTCTCAAGTGCTAGCTAGCACCAGGGTCTGCTCTGGGCTGTGATCTTGAATTCTCCTTAGAATTACTCAGAAGCATAACCATGATGCTCCATGGACCATTCTTAGAATCCTTGTAGCCAAACTCAGGGTCGCCACGATATCCTCAGAACCCTCTTGATTCCCTCTGTTGCCTGTTCTCATAGGCCCAACTGCTCAGCACATGGATAACACAATACAGCTGGTCTTCATTCTCAGTGGGGATTGCATATAATATTATACAATTGATTTTTAGTGAGAGATAGGCTGCTCAAAAAAACAAAATCATGGAGCCAGGCATGCAGCTTCAATTGGGAAGCATATCTGAATGAACTGGGATTGCATCTACCAATGCATATATTGCTCTCTTACCTTTAGATAATAAACCAGAAGTTCATTGAGGGCAGGATCTGCGTTCAGGTTGACTAAATAGCACTTGTCGTCCCCAACCTTGATACCAGACGTCTCCAGGGAGATCCCCATACTTTCAAGCTGCCGTTGTCGCTCCTGTGCATGACAAGAGACAAAAACAGGGGCCTCGACTTATTGCTTCATTTACAAGATGCATCCATGGAAAGTGTAAGTCACTGTGTCCGGGGACAATGCCAATGAACTGAGTCATCCTACTCGGCTCTACCAAGTTTACTGAGAGCTGAACATGCTGTGCTTTTTGTGCTGTGTTACGGAGGCACCCAGAGTGAATCAGACACCATTGTCTCTACTGAAGGGGCTTCCACTTTGGGAGGGGGGAGAAAGCCACAGGCCTGGAAGACACCAGGGAGGAGGGAAGCACTTCCGGCTTCAAAGGAAAGGGAATTACAATGAATCAAGAACGAGAGAGGGGAAGAAAAAGAATTATAATAGAGTAAATATCAAAATTAACAGACAACTATCAACCAGAGACATTCTGCAGAGAAGGGAGGAGGAGAAGGATCAAAACAGAGGTGGGAAGAGCAGAAGGGACTGTGGTGATGGTGCATAGGCGAGCTGGTTGTGGGAAACTCATGGGGAATACACCCGAGATGAAAAAGCACACACTGTACAAAAATGAAAAATGATGTTAAATATGTATAATAAGAACAATTAAACTTTTATATATCAAAGAAAAAAAGAACCAGGAAAGGCTTTAGGGGTAGAATCCCCTGAAGAACCAGGAGTTCTTGAAGAAGAATAACTTCAACAGCACAGAATGGAGTCTCCAGTGAGAGGCAAGGTGTCTCAGAGGAGGGGCTATGAAGACGCTGGGCATATTGGTCAAGGTGCCAGGAGGCCCTGGCAAATGTGGAAGTAGCAGTAGAAGATAGGACTGGAAGAACAAATTGGGTTCCTGTTGTGGGCAGGCTTGAGTCAGTCAGTTTATTAATTCAAGAAATATTTATGTGCTAGGTACTGGTCTAGGACTGGGAATAGAAAAGCAAATAAAACTAAGTTCCTTCTTTCACAAAAACATATTCTAGTGGAAGGAGACAGACCATAAAAAAACAGATGTGTAAATTTATAGTTTCCAGTGGTGTTAAGTGCCATGGCGAAACTAAGGCAAGAGGGACATAAAATAAAGTAGGGGAAGGGAGAAAAAAACAAACATAAAAACAAAAAATAAAAATAAATAAATAAAACAAAAGGGGCAGGAAATCAGAGGTGGGTGTGGGTGAATGGTCTCTATAAGCTAATTATGAGCAGAAGGTTCGGCTAGGCAAGCTACTTGATGGCAATAGTCCAATCAGGTGGTTGTTGAGATTAAAATGTTTTTGAAAAGTGTAGTGTAGATTCCTCAAATACTAACTGTCCTATCTACCACAGAACTGGTCTTTGCTTTATTCAGGTAGAGATCACATAGCATATCGGAACAAGCCTAAAGCATTAAATACATTGCAAAAACTATCATGTGCTATATGTTAACAGTTCTCCGCCAATCAGGTAATAGCCTGTTGGCCACCTGACCTAAAATCACAACATTGACATTTGTTTAAATGTGGAAAGCAGGAAATGTTAATGGTATTTCTTGTACCATCCATGTTCAAATTTAGTGCTATTCAATGCTTCCAGCAAATATGTGTACTCAATATAACCACAAAGTCAGTGTCTACAACTGACCTCCGCAGTCTCTAAGTTCAGCAGAATGAGGTCCTCCTCCTTAAGACCTTTGGAGGACGACAGGTCATAATACAAAGAAAATAGCAAGTGAAAAAGAATCACGAGCTAAAAGGCTGAATTGATCATGTCACCTGTGCAATTTCTTCTGTTTTCCTCAGCTTCTCTTCCCAAGTCACGGTTAGTTCTCTTATCAGCTTTTCAGACTCTTCGAGCTTCTCTTTTAGTTCAGGGGCCTTCATAGCCTTTAAAACGAAAACACAGATACCTGAGTTTCTGATTTTTTTCCCTCCATTTATGTATAAGACAATCATTTATTGTCTTGTTAGAGCAGCTATCAACCGTCTGTTGGAAGCAACTAAGTCACATACTGTTTGGATGCATTTTAGACCCTTATTAGTGAAAGGTAATTATCAATGGCTGATAAACAAAGGAGAAAAAGAGTTATCGGTGTCCAGAATTAAATGGACACAAATCATTACAGAGTAATTTTATCCATCATACTTAAATTTCACTTTTTTTTTTAAAAGATTTATTTGTGCATACAGAACTGGGGTACAGGCCAGAGGCTCAGGGGCGGCGAGAGCTTCACCAGAGACAGAGTGGGGAGCAGAACAGGCAGATCGACGAAGTACACTGCTGAGGGGAGCAGAGACTGGGTCAGGAGAGGTCTGCCACGCCATGTGGGTCACCTCCTGGGCTGGGGATCAAACTTATGCTGAAGTGGCTTTAGCTTCTTAGTGCTGTGCTTTAACCCACTGTGCCACCAGGGAAGACTCTTAAATTTCACTTTTGAAGACCTAAAAGATGCTAAAGGTCATCTTTGATTTAGCAAGCGGGGGGAAAAGGTATGGATGCAGATTTCTTTTTCAACAGAGATCAACACACATCATCACTATCACATTCCTGCTGCAGTGACTGAGGCTGAACCGTTAGTAGAGATGTCGATACTGGACAAGAGGGAAGAAACCGCCAGGTTACAAAACAAACCCAGGCACCATGACGCTTCCCTCTTAGATGACAATCCTCTGCAAAGCTTCTCATGGTTTTGATTTTTCAGATGTTTTCCTACCCTTCTAAGCAAAAAAAAAGTTCTGCTTGATGTACTGAATGATGATTGTAGTAATTATAATAAACGACTCCAACATTATCGAGTACTTGTGCTAAGTGCTTTCCAAGGTCAATGCTGTTCCAGGAGTTAAGGATGGAAAATATTAAGACATGCTTTCCTCCACCCGAGGCACCCACAGCCTGGAAGAAGAGGATCATGCAAACAGATAAAACACAATGCCAAATGCACCAATGGACGGAGAAGCCAGATCCCTGGCTTTGATTCCCTTTAGTTTGTTGGAATTTCTGTAGATTCCTTTTTCGAATAGAGAAACTGATAGATTAAAAATAAACATGGGGCAACTTTTGTAAAATAATAAAAAAAATGGTAGCATTTAGGAATAAAAGTAGAGTTGGTATTAAAAAAAAAAAAAAAGTAAACATGGGGCTCTCCCTGGTGGCACAGTGGGTTAAAGCTCCACATTATGAAGCTCTCAGAAGCCACTGCAGCACAAGTTCCATCCCCAGCCAGGGAGCTGACCCACATGGCGCGGCAGACCTCTCCTGACCCTCCTGCTGCTCCCCTCAGCAGTGTCCTTTGTCAGTCGGCCTGTTCTGCTCCCCGCTCTGTCTCTGGTGAATTGTCTCACCTACCACACCTCTGGCCCATATTTATTCTGTAAGAATAAAAAGTACATAAACATGTTTGATACACAAATTCTTGAATAATGAATCACCTTCCCTTCCCAACAGGATTTAATGTTCTCCCAACTAAAACAGATAAGAAGAGGGGAGGAAGGGGAGGGCCGCTCATGGTGCCATGTGGAAGCACATGGACTGAACTCAGGCTCCTAGCCTCCCACTTCGCCCGTGACCTATTTCAGATGAGACACATCTCTCCCCAAGCCCCACCCGGTTGCGCACAGAAAGCAACAGTTATCTGAAGAGGATGTGCTTACTGAAGTCTGGCGAAAGTCAAGGAAAGAGGTAACAATGCAAGATGATGGATTTTGTTTTATGCCAGGAACTGATATAAGTGGAAAAAATAAAAGGGTTATTTGAATCATTCCTGGCAATTGGCTATTCTTTTTTTTTTTTTATTAAAAAGTTTATTTTTACATCATTTTGCACATTTTTTTTTTTCATCTCAATTGTAATCCCCACGGGTTTCCCATCACCAAATCACTTGGCTATTCTTGACCACACTATCTTCCATGACTTAGTGAAAGGGTGTTACATAACTAATTTCCCTCAGAACTGCAAGGCCTTCTGGGAATATTCTATAATGTTAATAAAACAACACTCTTGGTTATGGAACTTCACACTACAAGAAATCAGTGCTCAAAATCAAGCAATTAAGCCGGAGCAACAACTGTCTCTTGACAGCCTGCTTGTTGACTCTGAGTGCCTGGGGCAGAATCTTTTTTTTTTAATTTTTGCATAACAGAACTGGGGTACAGGCCAGAGGTGCTAGGGTGAGAGTATTCACTAGAGACAAAGCAGGGAGCAGAACAGGCAGATCTACTGAAATACACTGCTGAGGGGAGCAGTGGGAAACAGGAGAGATCTGCTGTGCCATGTGGATCACCTTCTTGGTCGGGGATCGAACTGAGGCCGAGCAGTGATAGTGCTGAGACTTAACCCCTGGGCCACCTGGGAAGCATCTTTCTTCCTGAGGTCTTCCCAATGCTGAACATGCAGCAGGCACCAAGCAACACAGAGACACTGAGTTACACTGGGATGACCTAGGTCTGCAAGCAAGCACATCCTTGCCACCAAGATTCCACAAACTAAGGAGTTTCAACAATAGGGACCACCCAGCTGGTTCTACCTCAGCCTGTGACAGTTGCTCTTTCAGTTTCTCTACTTCCTCCCGCAGTTCCCGGATGACTTTCGCATTGGGATCCTCATTCACTATGGCATGATTAACGATCCTTTTGGCTCGGTCCGCATATCGCAACGTGGACAGGGTCTCTTCGTAATTGTCTGCGGCTGGGCTGATGGTGGCGATCATAGAGGTCTGGCTATTGCCCCCCAAGTTGTCCTGCAAGATATATCAAACAACACCCTAGGAAATGAGGGCCAGTGCATGCACACCGTGTATGACATGATAATTTTCTAATACATGGCCTCTTACTGTGTGACGCTGTTCTCATGAAAGTAGGATAGGGAAACAGGTCTGTGTTTCACATATTATTTTATGACAAGTGAAGGGCAGACTTGCTAGAATCACAGAATAATGTTTACCAAATAGCATTATAATGGAAAAAAGGTGACAGAGATCATTTTGGTTCTGCATTCCTAGAAATAATACAGACACCAGCACCACAAGTTCATCGTGTATTTGGTTAGCTCTGCAAACACTTTTTTGGCTATCACTACCGGAAAAGCCATTTTTTAGCTGGAAAAGAAATCTGGCAGAATAAATTACCTTAAGAAGCCAAGTGAGGACTGAATCTCGATAAGGCACAAATTTGTTTTTACCCTTGCCAGCTGCCTGGTCGGCCAGTGATGATATAACCAATCCCAATGTTGTAAGTGACCTGCCAAAAGGAAAATCACATAAATGAGTTTAACGGAACATTTATTTTCACAAAATAATTATCCTTCCTGGTAAAAGGTATAAAACATGCAGAATCATAAAGGCCTAAAGTTGATACACTCACGTCTATATTCTCAAGAAGCTGAGAAAAACAATAAGCTACTCCTTTGATTTCTATAAGAATCTAGTCTGTTCAATCACAGGACCCGTGAAACCTACATTCTGGAATCTGGACACCAACACTAAAAAAGATTACACTGGAAAGTTTTAATTGACACACAAGAATATACTACATTTTAGAACCCTTCACTCTCTCGGTCTCATCTGGACCCTTCTAGTCTCTGACTTTGATTTCCAGAACAGCATGAAACTTGCAGAGTACCTGTCCACTGTACCTCACAAGATGTCTTGTTCATCTGTTCAAAGTGGGCACATGTTTTTCAGTGCAGAACCATTAGTTTGCTAAAACCACCACCACCCAAGCAGAGGGCAGCATCTAGCTACTCTTTCAACTCCTGGTGCTCAAAGGGACACTCCTGTCAGCTGAAAGTTGTAAGACATGCGGAAATGCGAACATCACCCCAGGCCTACTGAGTCAGGACACTCTCCAGGTGGTTCATAGGCATGTTAAATTTGAGAACCCCTGTTTGAACAATACACACAATTATCCAGGTACACGCATTTAGTTGTTTATTCTGTGGTTCCTATTGAGACCACCAGCAGCAGCGCAGCTGGGGAGCCTGTTAGAAATACACCTCCTGGCCTCTCTGGTGGTGCAATGGGCAGCAATGCAAGCCAGACACAGTTGCTTCAGTGCAAATTTGATCCCTGGCCCTGGAGGTGACCCACATGGCACAGCAGACCTCTCCTGTCTCGCCTGCTGCTCCCCTCAGCAGTGTA
>NW_004567138.1:3975257-4028419 GCF_000260355.1 Condylura cristata
AAGGAAGGAAGGAAAAAATACACCACCTTTTGGCCACCTCACATCTACTGAATCCGATGCAGGCAGTGAGGCCTGGCAACCTGTGCTTGCAAGGGCTCTCCAGGTGATTCTAAAGATGAGGCTAGAGTCTGAAGACCACTGGTCTATGCTAATGAGATTCCCCTGGCAGTTGTATACATTTTCCCCACACCCAGGGACAAGAGCACCATGAAAACAACAGATCTGTGGTTTTGAGGGATGAAGAGCATCCTCACGTGTCATAATTAAGTTTCAACTGCTCATTGAAAAGGAAATCAATTGGATCCAAAGTCTAGCAGTCAGAAAACAGCATGCTCAGTATATCTTATATGGTTTGCATGGTAGCGCAAAGAGATGCATTCTAAATGGTTTACAAAATTAAATGTTACCATTTATTCATAAAAACAAGAAAGGGTACAAATCTGGAAAGAACCAGAGGTCAGAAAGTAAAAGCCTAGCTAGTTTTCTAATGTTACCAAGCGATTTCCATTAAACACACTGAAAGGGAGATAAAAGCATATTCCCCACAGAATATAACTCCCCAAAGGCTAGTCCTTGAAAAGTCATTGCAATACAAAGCAGATTCAAGAGGAGCAAGGAAAATGGACCAGCATTTTAATAACAGCAATGACTGCAAAATGACATAAATATGTACATTCTGACATTCAAAAATCAAACAAATCCAACCCAAGGGAAAAAAATGTAAACACAAAATGTTGTCCATGAATTTTTCCCAGTAGCATTAATCACGTCAGCCAAAATGTGGGAGCAACCCGCATGGCCACCAACCATGAAGGGGTGCATGAAGTGTGAGATGTCCCCACAACAGATACGAGCAAGCCAAAAAAGAGAAATGCAGTTCTGACCCAGGTGGCAACACAGATCAACTATCAACAATTATACTAAGTGAGGAGCTTTCCTGGTGGCACAAGGGGTCGAAGCGCAGCACTGTGAAGCTGTCCACAGCCACTGCAGCAGGAATTTGACCCCCAGCCAAGGAGCTGGCCCACATGGCGTGGCAGACCTCTCCTGACCCACCTGCTGCTCCTCTCAGCAGTGAATTTCAGTCAATCTGCCTGTTCTGCTCTTTACTCTGTCTCTGGTGGAGCCTCTCATCCTCCACATCTCTGGGCTGTACCCCAGTTCTTACATGCATAAATAAATAAAGCTTTAGAAAAATTACACTAAGTGAAAGAAGCCAAACACCAACCATCACTCTCTGGGACTAAAAGTATCCCTGCCAAATGATACCCACTAGAAATCTGAAGGTACGATTTTATCTGGAATAGGAGCCTTGCAGATGTAATTAGTGAAGATGAAGTCCTATCGATTAGGAAGGGCTCTTAATCCCAGGATGGTGTTTTATGAGAAGGCGGGAGGGGGTGGGGGAGGGAGACACCAGGAAAGCAGGGAGAGCCCACGGGCAAGCGGAGGCCGAGACCACAGTTGGGCAGCTACCGGCAAAGAATGGCAGAAGCCAGTGGGAGCTGGGAAGGAAGCGCGAACAGATTTCCCCTCCGAGCCCCCAGGAAAAGATAAACCCCATGGGTCCCTTGATTTCTGGACGCCTGGCAGCCAGAACTGTAAGAAAATAAATTTCTCTTTGTTTAAGCCATCCAGCCTGTGACCTCTATTATAACACCAGGACACTAACACAAGCACATATTGTATGATTCCATTTATATGAAATGTCTGGAGTAGACAGACCCATGAAAGATCAGAGGGTGGGGGCGTGGGCTGGCGCGGGCAGTGAATGGGCTAAATGGGGTATCCTATACACCGGCTTCTTTCTGGTCATGAAAAGGTTTTAGTATTAGATTATGGTGATGGCTGCATAGCTTCCTATGTAACAAAACTGCCGAATCACGTATTATAAAATAATAAACTATATACTGTATGCATTATTTTGATACTGGTATTTTTTACGTTTAGTTTTTATATTACCATAGTTTATTTTTACATCACTTTGTACTTTTTCCCATCTCAGTTGTAATCCCTGTGGGCTTCCCATCACCAATTCACCTGTGTGCCATCACCATAGTCCTGTACACCCTCCGCCCCCCCAATTTTTGATCCCATTCCCCACTCCACTCCCTAAAATGTCCCTGGTATATAGTTGCTCATCATCATTATTATTTTCCCCCTGGTGCTTTGTGCTGCAGCTATGAGTGAAACCATCCAGTGACACCGGTGTTTTAAAATATTCAAACAGTTTCAATCACTTTTCCCAAAGAGAGAAAGAAAAGGTCATGTGACATGTCTGGTCATATATATGACATACATATAGAAATAGAGATAGAATATTAATAGGTACCATTAACATAATAAAACCAACAGAAATATAGAAATAGAGATAAGCAAGGAATTCAATAAAAGGGGGGAAACCAACATTTATGCTTTAAAATAGGACACAGGGCATTTTTCACACAAATGAAATACTGGCATTTCACACTCATTATTTATATCGAATGACTGACCATGACTGTGAAAAAAATGGAACCACTTTCAGTGACATTCCCAGGTGCACTGGAGAGTTACATGATCTGAATTCACATCCAGAGAAGGTGCGTCAAGGGGAATCTAGGAGCAGGAAGTCTTTCTGCTCCTTCGACCTCCACAGGCAGGTGGAGCAGCAGGCTGTTTTTCAGGTGTTATTTCCCTGAGAAGATGGCCTATAGCGACCTGGACCTCCCACGCCCTAAACAGGCCATCGTGGCACGGCAGCAGAGCGCCTCAGCCCTTCAAATGATGGAATAATTTGCGCTTTAAAGCTCTTAAGAGCTTACAGAGAGATGAAGCTCCTAAATCCACACCCCATTAAGCAGACACTAATGTCTGTGTGAAGTCCCAGACAGGTCTGCTTAAGAGGATTATTAATGTTGCAGCAAAGAAGCCCAAATAGTAGCCTGAGAGAAGGCTTAGGAAACATGTCAGCGATTTCTCCAGGTTTAGCACTCAACTGAGAACTGAGTTTAAGGCTTAAGGAGCCATCTGTGGACCTATTAGGCAGTAGTGTCAATGACTTTAGTTACTTTTTAGTATCCACTTAGAGAGTGCTTAGTATGTGCTAAATACTGTTCTAAGGACTTGGCAACCCCTAACTTGTTTAATCCTCACACTACCTCTACCTGTAAGGTTGTTTCTTCATTTTCATTTTCCTCTGGGGAAACTGAGGCACCAAAAGGCCATGGAGCAGTTTATAACTAAGGACGCCTCCCCCATGAAGCCCTCCCTGAACCATCCAGCTGTGTATGCACCCCCTCACTGTGTCCTCAATGCAACCTGGGTGTAAGTACGGTATGTGAGGTCAGGATCCCATCTGACTTATCTCTGTGTTCTTCTTCCCAGTGCTTAACACACATTTGTTCAATCTTTGGGGCTACATGGAGCTTGACTTTCAGAGTCTTGGATGTTGGGAGGTTCAGTTAACTGTACTATGAGTGACATCTGGGAAGCACCCCAGGGTAAAATACTTCTACTATTATCCTTAAACGGGAAGGAATGCAACTCCTTCAGTTACTGCATATGGAAGACCACACTGAGAACTTGTGGGGGTTTCGGGGGGGCACCTGGATCCTCAGTGGGGTCCCAGGGCACAGACACCAACCTGAGGCATCACAGATGTGAGAAGGAAAGTAAATAGCACTGGGCTGAAGGTCAGGGGGAAGGGGTCAGAGGCAGCTCCACCCCTTCAGAGCTGGTGATTTTGGGAAAAGCGCAAGACCAATTTGGCAAGCATCCACAGGCTGGCAAAATGTGTCTTACCAGTCCCGTGCTTAAATGCTGGGGATGAACAATTTTCCACGTTATGTGGTTAAGAAATTTTCCCTATGCTTTTTCAAATGAAGTGACTTATGTTGCCCTAAGCTGTGTGTCCTTGAGGCAATCAGGTAACACTTTACCGCAGATGTAGTGGTACCAACCGGAATGTGTTACGTTACAGTTCAGGAGTCCGGAGTCCAGCGTGTGTCTCACTAGGGCTCTTCAAAGGCTGCCTTCCTTCTAGAAGCTCCATGGAGACCCGTTTCCTTGTGCTTTCCAGCCTCTATAGGCTGTCTGCATGCTTGCCTTGCGGCCCCTCCTCCATCCTCAGGCAAGCAACGGCCAGTCAAGCCTTTCGAAGCTCACAACACCAGGTCTCTGGTGTTCCTAGCTCCCTTTCCATTGGTGACTTATTTTTGTGATAACATCTGGCCACCCAAACAATCTTAATGTCTTGAAATCCTCCATTTAATCCTGTCTGCAAACTCCCTTTCTTTTATAAGGTTTGTCCTCTCAAGATTTAGGACTTACTAGCTGCACATACATGAGGAGCCAGGAGGCAGTATTCTGTCTGTAACCATATCCAAATACCTGCTGCATGCCTTGCGCCTCTGCAGTTCCAGACACATAGGAACGATCTAGAAGGATGCTTGGCTTTGTTCCTGTTACTGTTCAACCATCAGCTTCCTTTTCTTTAAACAGATTAAAAATAAACCAGGTACTATCCCCCTCCTAGGTATATACCCAAAGGCCACAAAAACACTGATACAAAAGGACACCTGCACGCCCATGTTTACTGCTGCCCTATTTACAACAGGGAAATAGTGGGATCAACCCAAATGCCCAAAATTAGATGACTGATTTAAGAACACGTGGTACATAAACACAATGGAATATTACTCAGCAATCAAAAAGATAAACTTGTGCCTTTGGCAGCAACATGGATGGAGCTGGAAGGGATCGTGCTTAATGAAATAAGCCAGAAGGAAAAGGAAAAATACTGGATGGTTTCATTCATAGCCAGAGCATAAGGGATCAGGGAAGAAAAAAAAGAGGCTAACAAATGTAACAGAGTAAACATGAAAACAATGAACAACTATAAACCAGAGACATTTAATGGGGGAGGGAGCAAGAATGGGATCAGAACTGGGGTGCGAAGAGTGCACTGGACTGTGTTGATGGCACACAGGTGAATTGGTGGTGAGAAGCCCATGGGGAGTACAGCTGAGATGGAAAAGGCACAAAATGAAGAATGATGTAAAAAAATTATGTTTATGGTGCAAAAAAATAAAATCGAAATATCAAAAAAAGATAAAATTCTATTAAAAAACAAAACAAAACAAAAACGAGGCACTATGAGCCTCCCATAAAATAGTGCAAGTGAAAATGCTCTAAAATCTGTAAAGACTCCTCAAAATGAAGATCATCTTTCACAGGCAAGTAGTAGGGAATATGCATGTCAATTTGTGAAAAGACTAGCCTATAACAACACAGAGAACGTAGGTTGCTAAAAGTCCATTCAGTCCAAGTCACTGTGGAAAGAGCCAGGTACAGACACATTTTAGTGCTTGTCTTCAAGGGGCACTATTAATATTTACTCTGGGACAGACTTCCATTCAGGGCTCTTAGGCAAGTGGAAAGCAAGATTAACCCAAGCGGAGCACCTGAGCCAAACTGCCTGTGACCAACCCAGGAGCTCTGTGACCTTGGCACGTGATCTGACTGCTCTGTGCCTTGGTTTCCCCGCCTGTAAGGTGGGGTTAAGACACCTGGCACTAATACTGACATGGGGAACATCCAGAATACCTCTGCATGCAGCAAGAGGCCAATAACAGTGCCTGAGTATTAACATCAAGGCCAGACAAACTCTAAATTGCCACAAGCTCACAGCAGAGATTTCCAGGTCTTCCTACGAGGCAAAGGGCCAGCTTGACTCAGCACCAGTAGCAAACCCCTAGGGCAGGTAACCATGTATCACACCCCTTCCTGCTCTCCAGTCTGGTCCTTATGTTCCTTTTTGGAGTGAGAGCTATGTGCCGGCCTGGTCTCCTACGATAAAAGAGAGCGAAATCCTTTGCTATTAGAGCAGGAGACGGGATGACTGGAAGAGCAAGTCCCAAAAGCAGTGTCTGCAATGAGCGCAGCTGCGTCTGATAGGGTGCTACTTTACTTCTAATTTTAGATGGTTGTTTGCTGGAATTATCATGTGTTGAAAGCATTTTAAAAAGCAAGTACGTTCCTGATTATATTACTTCTTTTACCTTCTGTCCAAAGCAAACCCCAAGTCACTTTGTCTCAAAAGAAAAAGATAACAAGAACAAACGAAACGACTTTCTGCTGAACTTGGGATACTGATCGTGGCTCTACTGCTATACAGATTATAAAAACACGACAACAACTCATGTTGGCTCTGCATGCTGCGTGCCAGGCACCGTTCTAAGCACATAAGGGACACAACCTCCAAGATGCACACGCATCTCGTAGGTGACGGACGCAGGATTGAACTTTGCATTCTGCCGTGGGTGCACGCTCTTACATACAGACTCTGGGGTGCCAAGGGACTTCTCTTGCATGTTGAGCCATCCTGGGACCACGCATTGCTCGGACAACAAGTTTCTTACCTGTCTGTGCTTCTGCCATCCCCTCCACGAGGAAGGCCTGTCTGCTATCTACCTGCTACCCCCAGAGCCCTGCATTGCTTCTTCAACATTGCTTTGTTGAGTGCATTGCTGGCACTCAAGACTTCACAGTGAGATTTCAGTCTGGCGTTATTCCAGGTGTTACACTCACGCCATATTGATATTTAAGCGGTACTAGTCTTACAAAGGGACTCAAAGCACTTTTTTTTTCCGGGATAAGCTTCCTAAATTCCTCTGATAAATGATTCACCAAATTGTGGTTTGCATTTACAGAAGACATTACAGCAGTGGTCTTCTGAGTGCACATTTGAGCAGGGCCGGACACACTGTTCTCCATAAATGATCTCTTAGCAGAAGCAGGCTCTTGCTTTGCAACACCCCCGGGCATGGAAGCTACACAGACGCAGAATACCTGCAACAGGAAGGTTCTGCTCCCTACCACACAAGAGGTGCCCCCAACCCGGGGGGACACCAAAGTCCCCTGGGTAGTGTAAGAACCATGGCTTACTTGTTGATGTTGCTGCCTTCCTTCAGTCGCTCTCCTGCGGCACCTGTTTTAGAAACTCGTTCGCTGCCCGCCAGGTCCACCAAGCTGACCTTGCTGACTTTTTCTCCTGAGTTCTAGTCATAGGAAACAAGAAACACCACACGAGTGAATTTAAGAGCCGTGCAGACACCTCCAGGGATGCCCACACCAAAACTAGGGGCACTCTTCACAGCAGTCTCCCCTAGAGCCAGGCAAAGGTCTGTAGAGGAAGTGAACTGGTCAGGCTTTTGTACCACTGGCCTCTCTGGCTATCATCTGTGGCCTTCGTCATGTTGATGCGGAGGGTACCTGAGAGGGTAGGTGCCATGTGCCAGAGTGTGCTCACCTGGAGCATGTGTAGGAATGTGTCAGTGTGCATGCCTGAGCCTAGAGGCGGGGACATAAGGGCGGTGTCACTCACACCGCAAGGCAAGTGATTACAGAAGGGAGTCCATGACAAAATGTCAGCGAGAGCCCAAAGAAAAGACTCTGGGGTTAGGGGACTTGCCAACCTGCCGGTTCCTGGGCACCCTTTTCCCTGCACAACACCCTCTGAGGGCTCCAGTGTGCTCCTTTATCCATCTGCCTGAATCGGCAGTGAACCTGCCTACAGGCTTGTGTAAGGTCTCAAGAAGACTCTTAATGGTCGGGAGCATTACGTGGGCAAGTTCCCAGTAGAAGGTTAAAGTAGCATTTCGCTTCGCTGGTGGGTAGGGAGCACTCTTGGCTTTCCAGCACAGACTCGGAAAGCTGGAGATTTTATGTGCTCCTGAGGAGACACTCAGATGTGAGGCTATCCACACATTGTGGTCAAATCCCTCTGCCTTTGAAAAATTATATTTTTCTGGCTTCATGTTAAAGTTTTCTTTCTTTTCCCTTACTGACAATGATCTGGATCCAGATGCTTTCAATGATATTTCAGTAAGTAACAATCCATAGTAAGGTATAATGGCGACATCATACACTACTAAGAGTTAAAACGAGAAATTCTGTTAAAAAAAATTCAGTAACACTGGTGGTGGGAAGTCTATGGGGGGGGAGCACAAAATGAAGAAGGATGTCAAGATAAATTTAAAAAAGAAAAAGAAAAAAACAAAACAATAAAATCTAACTGAAAGTTATGATTTTTAGAAGTGATAATGAAGTTGCTAACCTAATAATGAAAGTATTAAATGTATTTTTGGTATAAAAAAATCAATAAAAATGTTAAATTTCAATTAAAAATAAAAAAAAACTTAGTGAATTTAATGATGTCAGCAAAGTAGCTCATCCAGTGAGCAGAAGAGCCAGCAGGAACTAAATCCAGCCAGGAGACGTCGCCCATGCAGACACGATGAGCTGTTTTACTGCCACCAAGGTGCTGCGTAACTCTCACCCCAGACTGCAGGTCGTAAAGCGTCTGCGTGATTATGATGTTGAACACGGCGTGGGAGCGGCTGCTTTCTTCATTCATGTTGGTTGCAGCTACTGTCCGAGACTTATTCCCCTCAGACATCAAAGACTCAATATCCTAGAGGCAAAGCAAAAAGGAAAGCATTATAAGCGAAACACAAGAAGTGCACAGTCCTGCCCAAGGTTTATGTATTAATTATGATCCCTCTGATGCCTTCGCCACCACCTTGCCATTAAACCCTGCTGCCTCTCCCAATGTTTCCACCTCCCTCCGAGCTTTCTAGAGTAAGAAATGTGCTTCTCTCACCCCACCCCTATTCCTCTTTGACACCCACATTTTTCTTTCCCTCCCACCACAATCTGCTTTCTCTGTTAGGTACCTATTTTCTCCTTTGCAAGTTCCCAGGGGGGGAAAGAAGTAAACTTTATTCAGCCTGCCTAGAATTTAGTAAACAGCAATGGTTACTGTATTGAATTCAAATTTCCCATGCAGACCAACTCTTCATAGCTTATTCGCTTCCCTCCTACAGCCCTGTGGTTCTGCAAGAACAGGGAGGATTCCTTACTCATCATGTATACCTGCTTTAGAACAGGTGCAACTTGTGGGCTTTTAGACACAGTTGGATAAATGAGCTGTACATGAGAAGCATTTCATGATTTTACACACAATGACACTGCAGTTCACGGAGGTCAAATTACTTCTGCACATCCTGGCAGAGCCAGGATGCAAATCACAAGCTTCCTGGCTCTTACTAAGAAGGGGACAGGGTGAGGTGGACAATGACCCCCCCCACACACACACACTGAAGGGAAAACCAGCTACCTCACCTGGGGGGCTGACCTAGCAGCTTCAAACTAGAGAGGTTTCCATATATTTCAGAATCAAGTTCTTTTTAAGAGACACTTACACTCTTTCTCATTTAAGCAATATTAAAAATGTCTGCATTCAAATGGCTGGAGAGAGGTCCTTCCAGGTGAATTTTGGTCACACTTAGGCTGAGATGATAACGAGGCAAACCCAGCACATCGACAGCACAACTGAGCACAACTGAGCACAGGGATGGAGTCGCTCGCTCCCCATCTCCAGTGGGTGGCAGCGTATTCTGCAGACTCCATAGCAATAGTCATCAAAATAAGGGTAAAACGTGGAGTCAGGATAGGGAGGGCATAAAAATCAAGGGGGTGGAAAAGCAAATGGAAAGAGAAACAATTCAAAAAAGAAGAGGAATGAAAAGCAATGAAGACTAATGAAGGAAACCTCGAAGAGAAGGGTCTGAATTAACTACCGACCATGTTTTAAATTTGGCCACTTTCAGACAACTATAAATCAGACACATTTTGCAGGGGAGGGAAGAGCACAGGGGGCTAAGGTGATGGTGCATGGGTGACTTGGTGGTAGAATTTCTGTGGGGACTACACCTGAGAGGAGAAAGCAAACATGGTGCAAAAAGGAACAATGATATAAAATAGAAATAAATAAATGTAAAAATAATAACTAATTTGGCCAGTTTTGTTTCAAGGGACATCAATGGCAACCTCAGGGAGAACAGCGTCAAGGGAGTGGGGTTAGTGAACACACTCAAGCGTGTTTAACACCCTGAAATGTTGGCTCTCTCAGACATACTTCCCAGCAAAACAGGGTGATTGCGTGATCAAGACCCTTTTTTGAATCTGTGGGCTGAGTTGACTCTGGGCTTCGGAAGCTGTGATGGTATCAGTAAACTATAAAGCATCCACAAAAATATATGCAACACCACTTACACACTATATTTCTCACTGCCATTTTCCGTCCATTTAAAGAAATGACACTTACCTCAAAACTAGTGACTGCCAGTTGCGAAAGACCATCTACATATGGCCCCAACACTTTATGCTCACGAACTTTAAGAGACTGCCTGCTCCTTCAGGAGGAAAGAGAAGGGAGTGAGTGAGTCAGATCAAACTTTGGGACTTTTTTTAAACTTTTAAGTACTTGGAAACTTAAGATGGCGGTTTCAAAGGAATTTTTATTTTTATATTAGTTTATTTTTACATCACTTTGTGCCTTTTTCCATCTCAGTTGTAATCCTCATGGGCTTCCCATCGCCAATTCACCTGTGTGCCATCACCATATTCCCCCCCCTTAATACACATCATCACTACCACCCCTCCCCCGCCCATTTTGATCCCATCCTCACTCCACCCCTTTAAAATGTCTCTGGTATATAGTTATTCATTATTATTATTTTCTCCCGATTCTTTATGCTATTCTTTATTCTCCTGCTATGAGTGAAGCCATCCAGTATTTTTCTTTCTGGCTTATTTCACTAAGCATGATCCCTTCCAGTTCCATCCATGTTGCTGCAAAAGGCATGTGTTTATCTTTTTTGGTTGCCGAGTAATATTTCATTGTGTATATGTGCCACATCTTTTTAACCTAGTCATCTACTTTTGGGCATTTGGGTTGTTTCCACGTCTTTCCAATTGTAAATAAAGCATCAATAAACATGGGGGTGCAGGTGTCTATTCCAATCATTGTTTTTCTGTCTTTTGGGTAGATACGTAGGAGTGGGATTGCTGGGTGATAGGGAAGCTCCATGTTTAGCAGTTTGAGGAACCTCCAAACAGTTTTCCATAGTGTTTGTACTAGTTTGCATTCCTACCAGCAATGCAGGAGAGTTCAAAGAAATTTTTTTTTAATGGTCAAAAAATATTCTAAATGGGGGCCTCCCTGGTAGCACAAGGAATTAGGTCTCAGCACTGTGAAGCTATCCACAGCCACTGCAGCAGTGAATTCGACCCCAGCCCCGGAGGTGATCCACAAGGTGCAGCAGACCTCGCCTGTCTTGCCTGCTGCTCCCCTCAGCAATGTACTTCAGTCAATCGGCCTGTTCTGCTCCCCACTGTCTCTGGGGAATCCTCTCACCCCTTGCACCTCTGGCCTGTACCCCAGCTCTTGTATGCATAAATAAATCTTAAAAATACCAATAGTAAAAACACCTTTTAATTGGCAAGTGTTAGAAAGTGAATAATGACGATAGGATAAACTATGTAAACCAGTCTATCAACAGGCTCTGAGCAGCCCATAATGTGTCGTAAGGAACGGAAGCCAGAGCAGTGACTGGGCACCAATAAATATGTTCCCTTGCAATTTTCACTTTAAGATCACTTAAAGTTATTACCCCTTATTACAAGCTTAATTTCAATCACTCACTTACCCTTTGGGGTCTAAAAGATCCCGAACTTTCTCATTATAAATTTCCATGTAGGATACTTCGACTTTAAACGTCTGTGACTCATTTTGCTCCAAAGAGATCCTTTTAAATAAAGCACAGCAGAGCCTTGGGATAAGGCCCAGCTGCTCAGCATTGCCCATCATGGAGAAGGATTTTCCTGAGCCTGGAGAAGAACCAGCAGAAACAAAGGACAGAAGAGAAAGCAAAAAATAAGCCTTAATTGCACAAGTTGCTTCTTTATTATCAGCCAAGGTCACACTTCAGAAAAGTGCCCAACTTGATCCTTAAACTCAGGCAACTCTTTCTATCATATTCAAAGCTCCTGACTGACTGCCAGTGAGAGATGGAGAGTACTTTCACATTTGTATTTTTATAAATACAAATTTATTCAGTTAAAAAAAAAACTATTAAAAAAAGTAAAAGGACCTCTCCTTCCTCTAGTGAATGAAGTTCATCTGATTTTTAGCACCTCATGTTTTAAAAATACAGGTCTGGATTACCCCCCTCAGCCTATTGGATCCTGGCCTCTGTAAGATGAATGGGCACAAGTATACCACTAAAATACAGTCTTTATAGTAAATACCGACTATAGAGGATAAAAGTATTTTTTTTTCATTACGGTAGTTTATTTTTACATCATTTTGTGCCTTTTTCCATCTCAGTTGTAATCCCCGTGGGCTTCCCATCACCAAATCACCCATGTGCCATCACCATAGTCCCATACACCCCCCCCCCATTTTTGATCCCATTCCCCACTCCACCCCCATAAAATGTCTCTGGTATATAGTTACTCACTATTATTATCCCCTCAACCCCCGGTCCTTTGTGGTACTGCTATGAGTGAAATCATCTGGTATTTTTCTTTTTCTTTTTCTTTCTGGCTTATTTCACTAAGCACAATCCCTTCCAGCTCCATCTATGTTTCTACAAAAGGCATGCATTTATCTTTTTGATTGCTGAGTGATATTCCATTGTGTGTATGTGCCACATCTTTTTAATCCAGTCATCTACTTTTGGGCATTTGGGTGATTCCATGTCTTTCCTTTTGTAAATAACATGACCCTCTCCCCCCCCCCCAAATATTTTATATTTGTGAAAATGCTCTGATACATAGTCTCTGGTCTGAGTCTCCCAATTGTCCTGTGATGTGATGACAGGCAGTATTATTACAAGTATTGATTTATAAAAATTGGTGCGCAGAGATGAAAGCTGATGTTTCTGTTCTGCTTGTGCGTAACTCAAGCCTTCAACTCATCATGTATCATTTCTCTCTATCCTAGAGAAAACCCTCTCTAGGAGATGACACTACGTTTTTCTATGTTTATTTTTACTATCACTTTTATACTGGAAGCTGGTAATTATCTCAGGTTCAAATGTAAGCTAAAACTATAATTTAGGAAAATAACACTTAATAGTTTGAAACTAGCTTTGCTCATTAACATTGAAATGACTCCATTACCAAAATACTCAGCCTTTAAAGTGATGGTTTCTTTTGACACTCATTCAGTGAAACTCAGTCTGAAGCATTTTTCTGACGCTTCCAGAATGCTGTCAGAAATGCATCTTTAATATCACTGAATGTAAATAGAAATTACTTACCTGTCTGTCCGTAAGCAAAAATACAAGCATTGTACCCCTGAAAGGCTTTCTCAAGAATTCCTTCTCCAAGGCACTTGAAAACCACTTCTTGACCTAAAAATAATTTTTGAAAGATTAAAGAGAATAATGATTTTTCTCTGACATATCTGACTGAAATACAAAGCCCCTGAACACATGAACAACATCCTTTCAATCCAAAATTGTATCATTACCTACTCTATACAGGGATCTAGGTGTTGAGAGGCTGATACATGTGTTTTGTTTGTGTGTGTGTGTGTGTTAAAATAGACGGAATTCTATTTATTTTTTCCTCCCTTGGTCATTAATTCATTCATTCTTGATTTTTAAAAAATTGTTATTGAAGTATCACTGTTTTATATCCTGGCTAGCATTTTGACAATATAAAATTCCCCCCCTCTGCTCTCCCACCACAAAAGCACCCACAGTTTTCCACCATAATCCACGTCCCCTTCCCATTCTCATCCTTCCTCTTCCTCCTCCAAAAGTCACAGATCTGTGATCAGTTTTAAGGGTTGGCTTAGTTGCTCTATGTTCCACCCATCGGTGGCTTCACTGAGCAAATGTATGAAGTTCTGTTTATTCTTCTAAACTGTGGCCCAGGATCAAGTCATGACTTTACTCATTGTTTCTTGTAAGGCAATTCTCCAGGCATTAAAAGCTTTCTTTCTATTGTCAGTGGGCCCTACTCAAATGGGTCTCTAACTTAGCATTACACTGTTATTAAATATGAATCATCTAAGCTCCCTCTCTGGGTTCTGATGAACGGAAACCACACTGAACACATCTCGGTGAAGGCACGCCTGTCTACACACCATGCTCTTAGTCCTGCCAAGTGAACTCGGTGGCTGGCTGAGCTGAAGGGCTGAGCGTGGGGCCTGCTGATGCATGGGCACCCCTCACTATTTCCTAAGGGGTTTCCCAAGTGTCTGCGGCTTATTGCAGCTCTTGGGGGCATTCTGTCCTAAAATAGGGCAATGTCAGGATTAAGTAAGGGGGTATCTTTGGAAACACTCCTGGGTGTGACATTTACTACTCTTTGAAATTGTTGACTTTGTAGCATTCACTCCCAACATTAAGAAAATCAACATTATGTTTTTCTTCTTCTTTGCTCTCTCTAACAGTCCCTGGAACATTCACTAATTACAGCGCTTGCAGGAATTACTGGTTTAAGTAACTTGTTCTTCTGGCATGAGACCCCCCCCCCCATTGATGTCAGAGACTATAATCTGTTTATCTTTGTTTCTATCTTTTGTAATCCTAGTGCTTAGCACAAAATGCTCAATAATATTAGAGAATGAACCATTTAACCTTTCTGTTCTTAATAGCAATTTCTTTCCTATCTGGAAATAGATATGGTTTTGTATATTCTTTCATGTGAGGTTGAACAGGAGCTGAGCAGTTTCACATCACACTGTGACATATCCTGGTTGCAGAATGAGACTCTTTAAAATGTGTAAAGACAAAGGCTGCCCTAGTGGCCTAGGAGTTAAGTTTCAGCGCTATTACCACTATGGCCGGGCCTGAGTTCGATCCCCAGCCAGGGAGCTGGCCCACCTATGGCCCGGCAGACCTCTCCTGTCCTGCTTGCTGTTCCCCTCAGCAGTGATTTCAGAACTGCTTGTCCTGGTGGCCTATACCCTAGGTCTTCTACAAAATAAATATTTAAAAAATGTGTCAACACTAAAGAGGCCAACACATTCAACCATTAGGCTGGCAAAAAACCAAAACTCTTGATGACATCAAATATAGCTGGATTAAGCACCTATAGCCATTCGGAAGCCACCCCCACCCCGACCCTCACCCCTCCGCCCCCAATGCCTGTAAAAGGGACGTGCCCACACCCTGACCATGGTGAGGCATCTGCTTTGGACACTCACCCAAGGGACCATGGTAGAATGTTCATGAGCACCACCTACAATATTGTGATCAGAGCCAAGTTAAATGCCCATTAGAATGGGAGTGAATACAGCCCTCCTTGGTGGCACAAGGGATTAAAGCACAGCACAGCAAGCGAGCTGCAGCAAGTTCAATTCCTGGCCCTGGAGGTGACCTACATGGCGTGGCAGACCTCCTGACCCCTGCTGCTCCCCTCAGCAGTGTACTTTGTCCATCTGCCTGTTCTGCTCCCCACTGTCTCTGGTGAATCCTCTCACTGCCCCTGCACCTCTGGCCTGTACCCCAGTTCTGTATGCATATATAAATAAATCTTTAAAAAAAAAAAAAGGGAGTGAATAAGTAAAATGTGACTGCTTTGCATGATGGAGCACTATTCAACTAAGCAAAAAGAGCAAATGAAATGATTCTGTGTGTGCCCACAATGTAAAAATCCAAAATCCATTACATGAAAAAGTCAGCTTGTATATATAATGTAAAAACTCATACTGTGTGTGCGTAAAGTTCCTGTGGTGTCAAGTTTAAAAAAATGGATTGATATAACCTGATTTGTTGATTTTTGACTTTTGCTATCTACATGGAGCCTGTCCTTATGGGATATTCCAAACATATTGGCAGAATAGGTAATATATATTTTTAAAGATTTATTTATACATACAGAACTGGGGTATAGGCTAGAGGTGCAGAGGGTGAGTGTGGGGAGCAGAACAGGCAGATCAACAAAGTACACTGCTGAGGGGAGCAGCGGGCATCAGGAGAGGCCTGCCTCGCCATGTGGGTCATCTCCATGGCTGGGGATCAAACCAGCACTGAAGCAGCTGCTGCTAACTTGCAGTGCTGTGCTTTAACCTGCTGCGCCACCAGGGAGGGGCCAGAATAAGTAATTTTTTTTTTTTAAAGATTTATTTATTTGTGCATACAGAACTGGGGTACAGGCCAGAGGCTCAGGGGTGGCAAGAGGCTTCACCAGAGACAGAGTGGGGAACAGAACAGGCAGATTGACGAAGTACACTGCTGAGGGGAGCAGTGGGCGGGTCAGGAGAGGTCTGCCGCGCCATGTGGTCACCTCCGGGGCAGGCGGGAATCGAACTCATGCGGAAGCGGCTTTAGATTCTCAGTGCTGTGCTTTAACCCGCTGCGCCACCAGGGAGGGCCCGAATATGTAATTTTTTTTATAAAAAAAAACAGGTAGAAAACATTTGGTCCTTAGGCGATAGTTTGCCAAGCCCTGCCATAAAAGGATAAATAAACACAGAGGAATATCATGCCCAATTCTGCCCTTTCTGCGGCATTGGCATTCACTCCCTCTTCCTAGAAGAAATGATTTTTATTAGATACTTGCTTATCCTTCCAGGGATCCACTGTTTGAACACAAAGGAAGATACAGTGTAGACTTTCAGTCATCCCTCTGTATGCATGGGGGTGCCATGCCAGAAGAAGAACAAGTTACTTTTTTATTTCCCCCAGTCCTGTGCCTCCTCCTCCACTCTGCTAGGATTATCTGGGCATTCAGCCATATTTATACACAGAGACCTGACTTCCTTTTGTACAGCTGCATAGTACTTTACTGGGGAGGCCTGCCACAGATGAATCAATCCCCTGCTGGGCATTTCTGTGATTTCTTTATTTTGCCTTTCAATTTTGCTTTCCATGCGTGGCATTTTATGCTTAGACTGATGACTGGAGAACAGATGTGCTTGTACTAGGTGAAGGGACACACGCAGCTGTAAACTGACGACCTGTTGTTAAATCCTCTCCATATCCGCAGCAGTATTCTGTACTCCCACTGGCAAGCTGTTTTCCTAGCGATTCACTAGTGATGTAAGAGACCAAACCTTAGGATTTAGTCTGCTCTGGAAGGCGAGAAATGATATTTTAGTGTAGTTTTAACTTGCATTTATTTTTGCACAAGTGAAAAAACACATCTTTTCAGACACCGAAGGACCAGTGCTATGGTTCCTCTGTTTCATAACCTTTGCCCATTTTTCTTGCGGGTGGTAGACTCTTTCCAAAGCGTGGACACTTGCTAAACATGAAGGAGATGGGCCCTTGTTCATTTCCTTTGGTTTGGCTTATGCTACTGATTGTCATGCAATTTTAAAATTTTCTTTTTTAAAAAATTTAAGATAAGCCTATTAAAAATTTTTTTGGGGCCCTCCCTGGTGGTGCAGCAGGTTAAAGCACAACACTAAGAAGCTTAAGCCACTTCCGCATGAGTTCGATCGCCGCCTGCCCCGGAGGTGACCACATGGCGCGGCAGACCTCTCCTGACCCGCCCGCTGCTCCCCTCAGCAGTGTACTTCGTCGATCTGCCTGTTCTGCTCCCCACTCTGTCTCTGGTGAAGCTTCTCGCTGCCCCTGAGCCTCTGGCCTGTACCCCAGTTCTGTATGCACAAAATAAAAATAAATCTTAAAAAAAATTTTTTTTTGGATCATTGTTTATTTTGGGGCAGTATTTGCTTTCTTCTCTCAGTGTCAGCCCATCATTCTCCACCACCACAGCTCCCCTGTGCACCATCACCACTGTCCCTTGTGGTCCTCCCTCCCCTGTTTGGACCCTTCTTCCTCCCTGTCCCCTGCTGGTGCCTCAGATCAATGGTCAGCCTGTGAGTTGTGCCTTCTTTCTGACCCTCTGTCTGGTTTCCCTACATCCACTCATGAGTGAGACCATCTGATAGTTTCCTTCTTCCTTCTGACGTATTTTGCAGAATATGTGACTTTTAGAATGGGTGTAACCACCGTTTTCCTAAGTACACAGGTTTGCAACGAGACTACTTAAAGGTGTGTGCACGTTTGCATGTGTGAACGTACAAATGCTCCCATATGCTCTGAGAAGAATGAGATGATGTTCAAATTATCATCCACTAAACATGTCCTTCCGAAATCCCTGTTACGTTATGGCTACGGATGAGAGTCTTGTGCTCTCTAGCGAGTCTCTGAGCCACCCTGTTGCTGGTCTCCCACGCACACCCATCCTTGTCTTCCTGACATTTTCTCAAAGGACCTTCCGTATCCCACATGTACTCCCACACCCATTCTAAAAGGCAAGCCTTCAGCCCAGAGCCGAGCCCTGCAACACAGAAGACTGGAATTAAACTGGGCCTGTGCTCAGTTCTGAGAAAACCGAGGATGGCTCAGCCAGACCCAAGCTCCACGGGAAGGTGTATAAAGCACTGCTTCCTGGGTACCAGGGCCAGGGATGGGGTGGGGCAAGGCGACTGACCCTCCCCCTTGGATAAACACCCCCAGGAAAAGAGACGGTGATGCCACAGGCATGGTACTGAAGACTTGGCTAGCTCCAACATTCTGACCGTAATTCCTGATTTCAATTCATACTTAGTAATCTGAAAAAAATCACTTGTGTTGATGGAAGGATGCAATTGTGGAGAGAGACTGTGGTCAAAGAGCGGGTCAGGGCTACCGAGAGGCTGATGTGACAGGCAGTGAAAAGTGGTATTTTAGGTTCCCGCTCCCGATGTCCAGCAGGTTGGAATTGGGAGGAATTACTTCCCTGGTGTTCTTTCAGGGGCAAGTCATACCTGTTGGTCTTTCCTCGGCAGGTATTTGAAATCATAATGGATTTATGCTATGTCAAGTAGGGAGGGGGGAAGCCAAAAACAGATCTACTAAAACTGCATGCAAAATAAAACAAACGATCAAAGAATTCCTCAGGACATAAAAAATACAAGAATAAATTTCAGTTTAGACTGTGTCCAAATTCCTGCAAGTACTAAAAGAATATGAATTGACCTTTTACATTTGTATGCTTTTATTATTTATGTTACAAAGGAGGAAAAGTATCTTGACCAGTGGCTCTGTTTGCAGCACACAATCTATTGATATCACTGAATCTTTGCAATCTCTGCTCATGGTAAGTATGGATTGTGATGGGGAAGGAGACAGGGGTTCTGAGCACAGAAATGAATTTATATAGCTCTACTTACCTCTGAGAGGCAAGTCACCTGCCCAGATCACACCAGGGGCGAGAAGCAGGACTTACACCTACTCATACCAACTCCTGAACACAGAGGCTCATGCCCATTGGTCACCGGGCACAGGCTGGCTACCACAGGTCTCAGCTGCTCCTTCCTCAGGCCCCCAGGGTATTTTCTGCAAACTTCTAGTATTCACACTGCCCATGTATATTTTTGCTACAATTTGATGGTGAGCTTTGAAAAGAGGAATTGCCGCCATCTTCGTGGAGGGCAGGGCATAAGGAGGACACTCTTATTTACTAAATTATCCCTGTGTCCCGACACAGCTGTTCACAGACCAAAGGATATTCAACCAGGGACCCCTTATCTCACTGGTGATGTTTGAGGCATCAGAATATTGGTTGTTGCACTTAAGAACAATTGTTTAATTGTCCTCAGCTTTACACTTCAAAGTATGACTGTTTTTGAAATTTTGATGAGCCCCCAAACACCACAGTGGCCTTTGTTCACCAAGGCACTGGGATGTGAATAGATGTGTCAAAATAACATGTGTCTACTAATTACATAATTTTGGTAAAAATTACAGGGTATGCTTTTACTGAATTCTGAACACACCCCCCACACACACACACAACCTCCTGAACTGTAGAAACAAAATATGTTATCAAAAATCATCTCTTTGATTTCCAATAAATATAAATTCTTTTCAAAAAGTCGTGTCCTTTTAGGCCCTCCCTGGTGGTACAACAGGTTAAATTGCAGAACTGTAAAGCAATCCGTAGTCACTGCTGCATGAGTTTGATCCCTGGCCAGGGAGCTGACCCACATGGCCAGCAGACCTCTCCTGTCCACTGTCTCCCTCAGCAGTGTACAGTTCAGTCGACCTGCCTGTTCTGCTCCCCAACTTCTTTGGTGAATCATCTCACTCTATCTCCATCATGATACCTCTGGCCTGTTCCCCAATTCATATATGCATAAATAAATAAATCTTTAAAAAAGTCAAGTTCTTTTAGAAATTTATTGCTACACTTTGCAGAATATAATTCAGAATTATCATACTTGGTGAAGTTTTAGCTTTAATGAGGAGAGGAAAATATTCTGGGAAATACAAAATATTATTCAAAAAGGTAGAAGACAAGACAATATTGTGTTCTGGAAAATAATTTTTCTCCTTTCTAGCTGGAAACAATTATCCTGAAACACAATTTGTAAAAGTGTAAGTACAAAAAAGAATTGTAAAGTTCATGTATTTTTAACAAGTCTAAGCGAGGCTGGATTCTAAAGAGACCAAAATACACTTTATCACTATGACTTTATGCTTCAGGGGAAACTTACTCTTTTAAGAAATAATGAACACTTTTCCACCTGCACAAAGACACATCAACATTAACACTTTTTAATAATTGCTTTGCTTCCTGTTGTAAACGTAACTCGTGTAATCAGTTGCTCGTAAGGATATTAGATTATTTCTGTTTTCGTTTTTCTGCAATACTTAGTCTCACATATTTATCTTAAATTTTCCATTGACTTTACTGGGCGAAATTCTAAAAACTCAAGTTACGAAGGTGTCTCGCAACACAAGATCTTTTTACTAAACCCTCAGCAACACTGGTTGTTTTTGGTTTCTGACTAAAATCAATCAATAGCCTCATTTTGTTAAATTAAAAATTTCCTTTCCTTAGTTTATTGCCCATTTGTATTATTTCTCTAGTGAACTATTTGTGTCCTGTTTCTCTGGTTAAATCAATTGGTTTTAATCACTGATTTTTTTATTATTATTTTCAACCTATTCATTATATACTAAGGACACTAACCTTTGATTTGTCATTCAGTGTAAATTTTTTTTCAAGTCTCATTTATCTTCTGGTCTTACCTTGTTTGCTGTCTTACAAAGGTTCTTGTCTCTCCTCTTTTCCTAAGATTGTTGTCTATGGTGTATGGGGCATTTCTAGAATCCTTTTTGACTATTATTACCCTAAATTCTACAGGTATTTATCCTCGTTTTCTTCTAGTGTTCCTGTTTCTGTCCTTTACGTTTTTATTGTCAGGTGTGAACTCTAGTCCTTACTAGCTATGTGGCAGTGGGCAGGTTTTTGGTCAATAACGCAGCTACCTGACAGGGCTGGGGCATGGTTTAATAAGGCCCAAAGCATAGCACTTGTAACAATTCGTGGGCAGTATAAATCTGTAATAGCCATTATTAATCTCATCTCTTACAGCTGTAATCATTTGTAATTAACTTTGGTGTATAGAAGGAGGTAATCATCTATTCTTTTTTTTAAAATAGTTCTTTGCATCTTTGCCACAATTCTTTGAGGCAATCTAATTACAAAAAGAAAAGATATCTATTCTGGGGGGGGGGGAAGTTAAGGCATTGCTTATGACTACTTTTCTGTTTTTGTTTTTTTTTTTAAAGATTTATTTATATATGTATACAGAATTAGAGTACAAGTCAGAGGCTCAGGGGTGATGAGAGGCTTCACCAGAGACAGAGTGGGAAGCAGAACAGGCAGATCAATGAAGTACACCACTGAGGGGGAGCAGTGGGCAGGCCATGCCATGTGGTCACCTCTGGGACTGGGGATTGAACTTGCATTGAAGTGGTTGCGGCCAGCTTGCAGTGCTGCATCCTAACCCATAGGGCCACCAGGGAGGGCCTATGACTACTATTCTACCTCCCCTAGAGATCCCACTTTAAAAATTCTACCACCTCTCACATATAAGGGGGGGGGTATGCGCGCATGTGTGTGTTGAGGCATGATGAGACAAAAAAGGAAGCTCAGCATCCTCTGGAACAGCACCTGAGACCCGTGTTGCCAGTGAAGGAAAAATATTTACTATTCTTTGATACCACTAGGATATCTCAGAAAGGTATGTGGGGGGAAGGGACCTCACAGCGTAAATCAAGTCAAAAGACCTGAGAATGGAGCCATATTCTCTGCAGTCCCCCTTATTCTATTTCAGCACCTCCAGCTGCATGTGTCCCTGGCGAGGCGACCCTTGACTAATTCTTGGTTCTGTGACATTCGGCCACCACTGGCACAATATCAAAGTATTAAAAAGGCCGGGCTGTCAACCAAAGTCTAAAAATACACTGCTGACTTCACACAGCCCTCTGTCCACACAGGACCTGCTCTCCACCACACTGGATGAAGGCCACATTCTGGAACAAAGAAATACAGTAACTATCAAAGATGCCTTCGTGGGCTAGTAAGGGAAGGCTGGTTAATCCCCCCCACCCACCCCGCGCCCCCCGCCAAAAAAAAGGACGCTTTTTCATTTTTGTATTGTTGATTTCTATTTTTTTGAAACTAAAAACAACTTTTCAACTGATTTGTTTAAAATTTATTTTCTTACATCATTATTCATTTGTAGACAGTATTTGCTCTCTGGTCAGCTTGCAACTTTTGGTGTCTTTATTTTTTTAACACAGCTGTCCACTTTTCAGCATGGGAGAAAATGACTTGCCAACTGCTTTTCAAATCTCAGTTCACCAAAAAAATCAAGCTGATTATGTTTGGTTGGTGGGAATCAGGGAATCCATGACAGAGCGCATCTCCCCATCCTAAATGTTTCCTAAATACAGTTCAAACTCAAACAGCACAAAGTGCTGCTCATCTGGGGGAATGCACCAGAAGCCCTGTGGGGAGCAGGAGGGTCTGTGAGCATTTGTTCCTGCACAGACGAACCCAGCCAAGCCCAGTGCTGTCAGACCAAGGATGCTGCGGCTCCTGCACAGATGCCAGCTGCACATGTGGGAATCCACAGGGCAAGTCTGACCTCACTTGGTAATAACCATGACCAAGATGCCAACCTCTTCTGTGAGGTTTGTGACTCGACCTATGATTGTGTGGGCACGTCTTAAAATACAGGCATGCCCAAAGCAACCCATAACACCGTTTCAGAACAATAGGGAGGCGCCCCGATGGAGTTTCTGCAAGTCATAGACCAGTCACCCCACCCTGAGCTTTGAAAAGTAACACCCCAAGCCTCCACACTTGGGCACAATGGGTCCCTGCTGGGAATAGCAGCAATGAACTCAAAGCTGTCAGGCGCGCGTGCATTGGGAGGTGAGTAACAACTGGCAATTCTCTCCTTAGAGAAGGGTCTGGACAGCACAGCACATCAGAGGAGAAGCTAGGAATTGAAGGGAAGACGGGCATTTCATACACAGGGCTAACATCTGGCTCCTGAAAAGGTGAAGGGAGGAAGAGTCATAGTGACTATGTTCTAGGAACTGGGAGAACAAGATAGAAGCACATGGACTCCTGCCCCCCGTCTTCCTTACAACCTGCATGTCGCAAGCAATTTCACAGTGTTTAACTCATTGTGGTTGACTCAAACACTTCATACAACAATGCAAGGCTGTGTGGTTGACTCAAACACTTTGGACAGCAATACAAGGCTGGGCAGGACACAGGGACAGAATATTGCTCTTTTTTTTTTTTTTTTTTTTTTTGACAAAGCAACAAGGAAAGGGATTAAAGGTGTTTAACACCATCAATAATTTTATCAGTTTTAACAGCTCCAGTCTTTCCTTCTTTTCCCATCTCTTTTCTCTTTGCAGTTAGAGTGAAAAAAAAAAATTGGCTGAGTTTAATATTTGTGATATGGAGTTTGTGGGCTTGCTCATTTGTGAGGGTGTTTTTCTACTTCTAAATGGGCCTCTGGCCATAGCGAATTGGATGAGTCTGGGACTGGCAAGGCGCCCAGCTACAGATCAGAGCACCTGGACAGTGCAAGACCAGACAGGCGCTTCATACACACCCGGAGGGCTGAGGAATGCCAGCCACCCAAGGTTCCCGAAACCCCCCCCTCAAACAGCGCGATTCCCTGAAACTTGTATGCAGTGAAATGACCAAAATGACAGGGAGCAGATAAACGAGCCAATGCTTTAAGACTTGGCTTGACAACACCATAGATTTCCTATTCAATTAATTGCAGAAGTGTGCCACTTCAGGAGGGGTCCTAGAAGGAGGAGCCCCAGAACCTGGGCCATGAGGAAATGGTAGAACACTGGGCCACTTTCCAGAGGCATCGAAGGCCAGAGCTCCATGGCCCTGGGGTCTTCTGCCACATGGCCTGGGCAGGTCCATCAAGCAGTGGTGCTGGGCCAGTCGTGGGCTGCCAGAGAACTCAGCTCTTTCTTGCTGCCCAATAAAGTAATTGACTCACTGAGGGGGTGTCAGGTACACCCCACTCAAGGATGAAAGAAGAAAAGAAGTCCCTTTGCTGGAGAACTGTCTGAAGGAGAATGTATTTTAGAGTGAGTCAGGAGGGTGTTGTTCCATAAAGTAACTGCTGAGAAAGTAAACATTCTTCATTCCTACCTACTTCACAGAAGCGGGCTTGACTCAGTATCTGACGGTGGGTTGCACCATGTTGACACCCCTAGGGGGAGGTTAGAACAAAACCCAAACCAAACACTAGCACATTCACCACTCTAGACAATTTCTGACGGGAGGGAGAAGGCGTGAGGTTATTCCTGGCTAGGTGCCAACGAGAAAACAACAATATGATTCCCTTACGCACACTCTTTTGGGGACGGATGAGACGGGAGCTTGGAACTGCAATAAAATCTTACAAACTTTACTGGAAGAAAGTCCACATTAACCACTGTGTTCAGCTCTCATCCAGGAAAGAGGGACTTCTCTGAACCTCAGTTGCCTCATCTGTAAAATGGGCATGATGACAGTTTCTCCCTGACTCATGAGTTTCAATGAAATGATCTGCTACGTTGCCTGGAGCCTTGTGCTCAAAACTCCTGTCTATTGTTATTACCCCCTCTAAATCATTTCTCTTGATTACATTAAATGATGTCTCTGGATGTCAAATATTCTAAGGAACAGATCTGGGTAAAGGAGGAAAGTGTGGAGGAGGCGGGGTTGAGTGGGATAAAACTTAGGGGAGTAGAGGTGAGAATGAAGAGAGAAATATGCACATCCTTTTTAATGTAACATTAGCTTAGTTTGTGGACTTCAAGGAAAGCTTTCATAACTGACATCCACATATCCAGCTCTGCGAATATCCCCTTTCACCTGTAAAGCACACTGAGGTGGGCCAACTGCATGCTCAGCCACCACAGCTAACACGCTCCTCACTGGTCTCCCACCAGCCCACTTATGTTCTTACAAAGTGCCAGTTGCGCATGCTCCTAAGCTGGCAGATGCCAGTCGCCTTTTCTGTAATTACATAATTTAATTAATAAATGCAAAAAGAGGCCCGATTCTAAGAACACTAAGCGATGTGCTTAGTAACAACTTGATAAATATGATACGGTCAAAATTAACTAATAATAGAATTGAGAGAGCTTGTAAAAAGACTGGACAAGAAAATAAAAATCTAGCAGGATTCTGCAGATTGTTATACTAAGTGTCTTTTTTTCATTAAGATTTATTTTTATTTGTTTATGTATAAAAGAGCTGGGGTCTAGGTGCAGAGTGCAGGGGGCGAGAGGATTCACCAGAGACAGAGTGGGGAACAGAACAGGCAGACTGACTGACTACACTGTTGAAGGGAGAGGTGGGTGAGACAGGAGAGGTCTGCTGCACCATGTGGGTCAGCTCCTTGGCCGGGGATCGAACTCACGCTATGTGGCTGCAGTTAACTTTACATGCTGAGACTTTAACTTCTGTGCCACCAGGCAGGCTCTGTCATTTAGGATGGCATGCTACATTTATTTTATTTTTTTAATTTTATTTATTGATGCACACAGAACTGGGGTACAGGCCAGAGGTGCAGGGGCGGTGAGAGGATTCACCAGAAACAGTGGGGAGCAGAACAGGCTGACTGATGAAGTACACTGCTGAGGGGAGCAGCGGACAGGTCAGGAGAGGTCTGCCGCGCCATGTGGGTCACCTCCAGAGCGGGGGTCACACTCATGCTGAGGTGGCTTTATCTTCTTAGTATTGCGCTTTAACCTGCTGTGCCACCAGGGAAGGCCCGGCATGCCACATTTATAATGAACCTAATAAACCTCAGTGAACAATTACTGCTTCTCATAACTATAGGAAAAACTACAGTTCTGATAAACCTAATACTACCAATGATCAAGTATTTACTCTGCACAAGATGCCCATTGAGTGCTTCAACTGCACTTTCATTTATAACTGAACGGCAGAATAATAAGCCAACACAATATGCTGAAATAAATCATTTGGAACTCTCCTTTAAAAAAAAAAAAAAAAAAAAAAAGAGGCCAACAAAAACCTTGGCCCTAATTTGGCTACTGTCAGCTTTTCGGAAGTAAATTTTGATGCACAAGTGTTCTCTCTCCTTACAACTCTTGCTTCAACTAAACAATGTAAAACAAACCATTTCTACCTGTGAGCACATAAAAGCTCCTGTCACGGAAACAGCCACAGCCCCGAGCGCAGGCCCCATCTGTCCTTTCATAGGACAAAGCCACATGAGCAGAACAGGAGTCAGGTGAGCAACATTTCCTTTGAATTGCAGGGTATCAGCAATGCCTGAAAACACAGGCTTCAGCACAATCTGAGCTACATGCCATATGGTGAGAGCTGTTACATAACTTTAAGTTAACAGCTGAAGTCCTCTGACTAGGAGGTGATCATGTCCACACTGCCAAACTGATTATAAATTTTGCTATTAAGGTTTATAGAAAAAAGGCTTGTAAAAAGATCCCCCCCAGCCCCTCTTCAAGAAAAAAAACTGAAACCAAGGTTACTGGAAGTCAGTGTTGTTTACCAACATGATATATTTTAGGGATCAATGGAAGAATGTCCAACTCATTGTTGAGATGGTCTTAACTGCAATCAGTGGCGATTTAATAAACACATTTTCAGAGATCTCCTCTATGTTATGATGCTTATGTTTATCATTATTTATTAGGATGTAGTAACTCGAGAACACTGAAAGCGGACCTATGCTTCTATGTATACGCACAGACCCGAAGAAACAAGTGCACGGAGCAGGGAGAGAAGGCGCCGTGGTACTGAATTTGGGTGCCTCATTCTGCAGGTCACTTCTGTGTTTCTCCCGCCTAGCACAGGGTTTTTCCTTTCCTTTAAGACTCAAATTTTTCTACCAGATAAGCACTCTTCCCATGACCATCCAACCAAAGGTTATAAGAAGAGGAGAGAAAGGCCTCCCTGGTGGCACAGGAGTTAAAGTCTCAGCCACTGCGGCCCGAGTTTGATCCTCAATCAGGGAACTGACCCACATGGCACAGCAGACCTCTCCTGATCCGCTTGCTGCTCCCCTCAGCAGTATATTTTAGTAGATCTGCCTGTTCTGTGCCCCACTCTGTCTCTGGTGAATCCTCTCACACATATCTACCACTTCTGGCCTACCCACCCCAGTTCTTGTATGCATAAAAAAGTAAAAATAAATATTTAAATCAAAAAAAGAAGAGGAGAGTATATATAAAGGAAAATGTCTCAATAAGAGTCAATGCAATTCAAATGGTTTAACAAACAAGGCTTTGATTGGCCTCTGAAAAGTCTACAGAACTGCTCTGTGGTCAGCATAAAATGGCTGATTGATGTTTCATCAGAAAGCTGGAGATCTGAGAGCATTCCAGGCCACAGCTCCTCCTTCCATAGATAGAAACAGAACCCCCCTCTTTAGGAGCTGATAGCAAAACCAGGTCCTATAAATTCCAGTATAATATATTTGTTCTCCCTTCCTACTGCCACAGCGGCACTGATACAGATGAGGATAAATAGGAAGTCAGTTTTTCCTACATGCCAACTAAGGGCTCAGGGACTTTACATGAGAGGGCCAGTTAGTCCTCAAATCAAGCCTATGAGCTCAGAACTTCTGCTACCCTTATTGAAGGTCTGCAGAAACAGAAGCGTGGCAGGATTCAGTAAGTCACCAACTTACACAGACGGTGAGAGTAAGGACCAGAGGCAGGTGGTCTGATTTAAGGGTCCACATTTTTTCATCCTGCTGCAATGAATGCCATTACAAATAATACATACTATAGAATTAAAATAATTTTGAGTCAAAAGTTTGAGAGTGGGTACTCTCACCACAGCTTCTAAGAAACGGCAAAACATAAATGGAAAATTTAACGTTTTGATACATGGCATGAAACTCAGCTCTGCTTCTCTCTGCTGTCTCAAGCTACACACAATCTCTCTCATTCTCTTTGGCTCCCAACTTTTGAGAGCTGTCTTGAGAGCTCTTACTCTGCATCAATGATGCCATTATTCATTGAGCCTGACAAATAGGTCGATTTCAGGAAATATGTGCTTTCCCCTTCTCCATTTCCTTTATTTCCCATCAGAGAATGAATGCCTCTATCTTAACGTCTCTATTCACAAGGAAGAAGGAATTGCGATTTTTAAATGAAAAGGAATCAAATTAGTATGAAAGCCAGCTAATCTGCTTATGTATTTATTAGGCAGGTCATTTATAATGGCTGCAAACAAAACTGAGAGAATAGCAAGCAAAAGTTTTAATTTTTGCTACAGTATTTGTGTAACAATAAGGCTACCTAAAGAGTAAGAGAACTTCCTCCCAAATTTTGAAACAGACCATAGTTCCATGAGCAGAAAGAATCCTGTTATAAGGCTAACTAAAATGAGGTATTTGAGTGATCCTGGAAATGACAGTTTAGTGAGTTCTCTCGCTGTCATTATCTTTTTGACCATTTCTGAATATATTATTGGCAATGAAAAGCCACAGAAATCCTGAGCTCCAATTAAATTTTATCACCTGTCCTTAAAGTACTTATGGTTAAAAAATTTTGTTACATGTCCAGGCGCAGAAGGCGAGAATGAATTCTATGGGAATAGTGGCATGTATGGTTATAGAAGATGTGGAAAAGAAAAACGATCTTCCTTAAGCACTACTTTGACCATATCACTACAAAAGTCTGTTGTGTTTTTTTCTCCATATTGGTGGGAATTGGCTGCATCTAGGTTTTAGATTTTCCTGTAATCCAACTTCAAAAAACCTGCCGGCCCCACTGCACATTCCCCCAAGATTCACATTCTGCTCAGACCACTGCTACAGCCCTATCTCTGCATCTTCCCAGGACTAAGACAAATGCAAAAACATTTGGGGGCACCTTTCATTCATTCATTTATCAGCACATCCCACTGCCTACTTCACCCTTACTTATACATATGAGATAGAGGTGACCACCTCCATGAGTTCCAGAAAAGAAACGGTAGCTCTGATTAAGGACATTGTCAGAAAGAACCCATGCAGGGTCCTGAGACTCAACCCCACTTGCTTCACGCCAAGTCCATTCATTTTCTGGATGCCCTGTTCTCATGGCTGGCCCCTCTCCCTCTCGTCTATGCCCCGTGGGCTAAGCCTGTGCCCAGTGTCCCCATGCCTGGTTTCCGTCCCAGCTCCTCTATGATGACTTCCCAGACAACTTCAGTCTTTTCAGACTTTGATTCCATGGGTTTTCGTTAGCTTCACTTAAACCCTGTAAAATTTAGATTTTAACTAAAATTATCTCTAAATGCACACTGTTGTATTCTTTTGATAATGCATTCTTTTACTTTTCAACTTAGTTTTTAACTTCTCAAGGACTTCTGAGGCCGCACACAGTCGAGATTTCATGAATACTTAAGAAACTATTCTGAGACTTTCTGGCCTCATGAGTTGTAAAACAGGAATGAGTCGCACTGGCTGGGACAGAGAATGGGTGTTAAGGCACAATGGAGCAGAGGGTAAGAAGGGAACACTGGGATTATTTAAAGGACATGAAATGTAGTCCAAGGAGTACAGATTTTATCTGTAACTGATGCGGAGTCCTTGAAAGCATTTGAGAATTACAAGGAAAGAGTTCTGTCTGGAAGACATATTTGCTGTATTTGAATAACATCAATTGAACAAAGATTGGGCTTTGGGTGGCCATGCCATTTGTCCTCATGTATTACTGTCATGAGGAAATGTTTTACTTTTGCTGTTTATTTAAATCAGAAAGCACACAACCAGCTCCCAAACACACACAGTGCTAACAGGTTGTTACAGAGTCTGTAGAATTTATTCTCTAAGCTCCCAAAAGGCTGATAAAAAGACTAATTACAACCATCATTAAGAACACTAAGGCCATTCACGTTAACAAAACATTGCTGAAGCTGCAGGAATGATATTTGGCAAGAATGGCATACTTTCCTCAGGTGAGCAACTGAAGGAATTTCCCTAGTTCAAGACAGTTAACTGTTGGAAAGAGTAATCAATAAACAAAATTCATACAATTAACTTTCTTCTACCTTCTAATCTTTTAAGACTTACGTCTTATTTCCATCTTCCTCTCAGTATTTTCCTTTAACTGAATAGGAAAGTCATTCAACAGGTACTCTTAATGGTAGTATTACGCAGAAAACACTCAAAACTAAATATTTAAGAACATGTGGACCTCTCCAGCACAGCAGGAATCAGACTACCTCCAATAAAACAAATGCTCCTCTTGGGAGTTAAAGCAATTGGGATTAACTCAAGGAAGTTACCTATAACACGAATGATAAAATTAGCACCCGTTTGAGGAATAAAGTGCCTCAAGAAGAGAACTAGCAAAATGTGGGACCAGAAGGCAATGCTTCCCGAGCAATGTAGAGCTGCGGACGGCTTGGAATGAGTCCTGGAAACCGCTGGCACCTGTGCTTAGCTTCCATAAACACCTGCACCTTCCCTCTGAGTGTGACAAGGACAGGCAGGGCCAAATGACCCCCTTCTTCATGGGAGAACACACCACGGCCATTTGAGACTTGAGGTGCCTGCTCCTTGTCTCTGAAGCCCTGACACTCCTCTCCTTACAGATGAAGAACCTAAAGCCTAATGAGGTTTAAGAAACAAAGACGACAATCCATGGCTTCCTACCATCTGGCAGAGCCAGATCCTGAAATCAGATCTTATTGCCTTCAAAACCCACCTGTCAGCATTGGAAAGAAGGAATGTGAATTTTATGGGAAAAACAGAACTCCAGAATAATTAAAGAAAACAGACCAAATAGGAGAAGAAGCCAGAAGCCCAATCATCAAATGCAGAGAGCGAGCCAACTTACCAGCATATTTTGTAGTGTTAGATTCATCCATAGACCAAAAGCAGTAGTCAAAGGCAAATACCTGAATGAAAGAACAACATATTAAATAAATTTCTATGAGTAAGTCATATAAAAAAAGAAATCATTGAAGGTAAATGTATTGCTGTTGTCTGAGTAAAATAAAAACCCATTCTAAGGTTTGGTGATCTGTTAACCCTTAAGCTTCATGCACATTAAATTGATGGTTCTCTCCCTCTCTTAGAATAAGCTATATATGCAAATTGCTATTTATCTATCAAACATCTTAACCAATTTTTAAAAAAGATTTATTTATTTATGCATGTAAGAGGCATAGGCCAGAGGTGTGGGGGGCAGGGGCGGGGGTGAAAGGATTCACCAGAGAGGGCAGCAGAACAGGCAGACCTACTGAAGTACACTGCTGAGGGGAGCAGCGGGTGAGACAGGAGAGGTCTGCTGCGCCATGTGGGTCAGCTCCCTGGCTGGGGACCGAGCTTGTGCTGCAGTGGCTGCATATAGCTTCATAGTGCTGTGCATAGCTTCACAGGGCTAAGCTTTAGCCTGGTGCACCACTAGGAAGTGCCTGTTAATTTTTTTTAATGACATTTTTTAATTTGGTGAGGGGAAAAAAAAAGAACTTCTCTCCCAGGTTCACAGTTCCAGCATCTGCAGATACCCCTGGCTGGAAGCCTGAGGATTTTCATGCAAGTCTAAGGGCAATCAATGTTGATTTAAGCCACTTCTAGCTTTCCATGATGCCATCATTTCTAGCATAACTGAAATTCTAAACTGCCCCATTTCCATTTTCGACTCCATCCCTGGTTGAGCATGTAACCTTGGGCTGACCACAGTTAATAAATCAAGAATTTGCTCTCGAATGCATTCATTTTCTGGACATTACTGAATGCCTGTTATGCTTCCTCCATAAGGGCTGTTACTGAAGCCTTGTTTCTTATGCACATCTTATCACTGCTCACATTCTGGCCATTATTCTCAAGTGGGTAGGGTAACGTTCCCCCAACGTGTGCTTCAAGAATAGTAGTTTTATGATGGGCCATGAAAAAAATGAAATCATGTTGGACAGAGTATACATTTTGTCCTGTCCAAAAAATTCAATGCAATTTTCAATGTCAGAGGCTCTGAAAAGCCCTCCAGCAAAGAAACCATTGACTTGTTTAACCTATTTCTGTCCTCAATAATTTGTGAGGAGATCGTTGCTTGAAAACCACCTACCAACAAGCCTTGTTTACTGGTTCTCAGCATCCTACCCCTTAGCAAAGTGGGGTCAAGATGACTCAGCCGCTTTCCTAAGTTCACAGTAGCCCTTTTCCTCTTGCACTCCAAGAACAAACTTCCCACAGACAAAGACCATTTAATGCTTAATCACTTCCAAGAGACCTTAAGCACTGAGCAAACAGATCCTAAACTCTGTGGCTTGGCATCTGCTTCCAGCCCATGTTCTCCGCCTTCCTTAGGCTTTACCTGGACTTGTCCATCCATACTTTGGATTTACTAAGTGTAATTCCACCTCTGTCCATGTTCTGTTCATTTCCACTACTTGAAAATGTTTCATACCCCTAAATGTTTCATATATATATATATGTATATATATATATGTATGTATGTATGTATGTATAATATATGTATATATTTATATACATATATCTATACTCTATCTATATATATCTATAGCTGTATCTATATATGTGTGTATATATAGATATATATACATCTACAGATAGTCTATATATATAGATATAGTTTTATCTATCTTTATATTTCTCTAGCTATAATCTAAGTATCTATAGCTATATCTATATATGTATCCATAGAGATATATAGATACATAGAGGTATATATCGATATAGTTATATATGTCTGTCTATACAGAGATATATAGAGAGAGATATGTAGAGTCTCTCTCTCTATAGATAGACAGACAGACATATCTACAGATAGACAGAGAAATCTTCCAGGAAGCATTCCTTACTTAACTCCAAAGAAATTAACTTTCTCTTCTTTGAAATCTCACTAAACTGTTTAGTTCTCTTTTTGTGACAACTATCCTAATTATTCTACTTTCATTATTCATGTATATGATCTGTGTATGTTTACTCTCCACCGACAGATTAAGTCCCTTGAAAGCAGGATCCGTGCCAGAACTAATTCATATTTGTGTTCTAGAGTGCTCATAGTCCTCGCTTTCCCTATTTACTGAATGATTAATGATATCTGCACCAAAACCTTCCAAGAAAGCATGTACTTTCTACATCCTCAAAAGACACAATTATGCTCTGAATAGCTTCAGTATTATATTTAATGCTTTAAAAACTGATGCAGGAATATACAATGCACACAACCTACATCATCAATCTCAAACCCCAATTCAATTTTGCTACTTACATAAACATTCACTCTGGTCTCACATAAATGGAGCTTCAGATGAACAGCCATGAAACAACAGTTCCAGCCAACAGAGTGTAGAATATTTACTGCACTCAAGGGCTCCACCAGCAACTCAAGAGACCACACAGGCGTAATCCAGTTATTCTTCCTGCCTCGAGGCAGGACTGAACTTCAACACTTCTCCGGAGAGATGAAGATCTGCCTTGTTTTTAAACATTTCCAGAAAAGGAGATTCCACAATCTTCCTTTAATTGTATCTAATAATGCTTAATGCTCATTCCCAGGACATTTTCCTTTCTTTTGGCCCTAAGTCAACTCTTATTTTAAACTGCCAATACAGGCTATTTTCAATTTCTACTGTATCTTTATTGTTTTCCTCTAGAGTCCTATGAATTTCCCTTAGTAGTTGCTATATACACAGCGAAATGCTAATTTACATCCTATACATTAATTTTCATACTGCCTAAAGCTCACTTCTATGCTTGCTATTTTTTTAAAAAGATTTATTTATGCATACAGAACTGTGGTACAGGCCAGAGGTGCAGGGGTGGTGAAAGGATTCACTAGAGACAGAGCTGGGAGCAGAATAGGCCGACTAACAAAGTACACTGCTGAGGGGAGCAGCCGGCGGGTCAGAAGAGGTCTGCCGCGCCATGTGGGTCACCTCCGAGGCAGGCGAGGACCGAACTCATACGGAAGTGGCTTTAGCTTCTTAGTGCTGTGCTTTAACCTGCTGTGCCACCAGGGAGGGCCCAATGCTTGCTACTTTATATACAAAGTGAGAAAGCTAGATATTTATATTTGAAATTAAAAAAAAAATCCATCCCAAATTTTGAGGCTCTCTCAGTAGCCATGATTCCAAATTCTATGCCAACTTCCACTTATTAACAAGTAAACTTTAATAGATTAAAGTTGGTTTTGTTTATCAAAAAGGAAAATAAAATATTTTCATTTTAAGTACCTGCCCACCTAAAACTCAGACAAATGTTAAAAACAAGCAGAGGAGAAAAGGGCCTGGCTGTGCTGGTAGATACCACTATTCTTTGCTTGCCAAGTACCAGCCTACTCCACCACCCCACCCATCTGAATTATGCCTTGAATTTTAGAACCTTTGATCGGACACATTTGAGAATGCTCAGTTCTCAAAACAGCAGTGGGGTATGTTGTTATTTCACCAGTCAGGGCTTTCTCTAAAACTCCAAGCCATTCAGTGTACAAATTCATGCTATAGTTCTTTTCTTCAATGCGCATTACAAGTGATCCTCCCTTCTCTGAATTCTGTGATACCTTGGAACTCACAAAGCACAGGGTCATATTTGATCCTATTTATGTCTTAGTTCTTCTACGTGGGTCTTACTTCCATCTAATTGTCACTGGGGTACAGGGATTATGTGTCTAGTAGCTCAGAATGCTTGGTCAGCACGCCAGATGGAGCGGTTCTTTCTGTCGCATGTGTTCAGTACACAGGTATAATACCAAAGGAGCTGGAATGCAGACAAGAAGAAAAGGATGTGAGAACTGCTAGGAGTGATCAGTTCAAGGAGCAAGATGCATGCCCCTTTACTGTCAGATGCATATTTTAGGGGAACTTAGTTACCACAATGATCACTAGAAGAGCGCCGGGACTCCGGGACTCCCCTTCAGCATCATCAGCGCAAGGCTCAGTTGATAAGAGAGTGATCACATTGTGCCTAATTTGTTACAATTTGTTTGACTGCTGCTAAAACAATTATTTGCTATGACTGTTGCTAAAACAGTTTTAAAGGTGTTTTTCTTTTGTCGTAGGTAGCCCAATCATTTCCTTTGCAATCTTGTTATCCTGCAAATAAACTATTTACATTCTATCTTGTTTTCACGACCCAAAATTCTTTTTTAATTGTAATTAAATTATAATCACAAAAGGTTTATAACAAAAGGATGCATGATTTCCCTAGGGTTTATACAAAGGTCTAAATTTTCCAATACACACTCAAATGACATTTCAAGAGATTAAAAATATTTTTTTTTCTTGAGTGTTATTCCTTGGAAATTGACCACATCAAATAAAAGGAAAACTTTCTTCTATCAAAGCAACAAACAAACTTAAATTTTCTTTTTTAAAAATTTCCTAAATGCTTATTTAATCCATTCATTATGAAGTCACTAGTACATTAATTGGAGTCAGAGAGACAAAAGGACTTCCAAATACAGCTAAGTAAAAAAACACATCAAATTTGGAAAGCGACTATCAACTTCATATTCATCAATGTCCATCAACACTGTGAACATTTTCTGTGAAGACATCCATACCTTCCAAGCACCTACAACAAAAGCACAGATATTTCTCAGTTGTTTTCAAAATCAGAAAGTCGCTGTCTTCATTGTTTTCAATAAAATGTGACCCACTGTCTCAGAATCCCACTCCTTCCTTAGCTGCAACTCATACCAGTGTTTAATTCCCTGCGGTTTGCTGCACACATCTGCTCCACCTTCATCATTCTCTAAAAATGTTAGCTTTGCATCTTTATGAACCACCGAACATCTAGTTAAGTTACCACAAGATGTTTTTTAATAAAGGCAAACATGTTGAGTGAGTTTCAGGACGAAGAGTTAAGACGCAGTGTAGGGCAAACCCACTCTTATCTGAAAGTCAGATCTCTGCTGGCATTTCAGCAAAATTCAATTTACATTTCTAAAACATGATGGAAATTATGTTCTATGTTCCTTGAAAAACTAGAAAACATCTGTATTCTAAGAAAACTGGACCGGCAATTATGTTCCTCATCCATAAAAACCAACTAAGAGAACACTCTTGATTTTTATTTCATTATCATTTCATTTTTCCTCCCTTAGAGACATGCTTTCATAAAATGAAATATGCCCTCATAAAATGTTTAATCTAGCAAGCAGCCAACTATTATTTATATGCCATCCCTCTTAGCTTTAAGTGTGATAGGGAACTTATGTATCCATAGGCATGTTTTTTGTCTTCTCCTAATAGAAGCTTGTCATCTAGTTTAAGAGGGCAACAAATAATTATTCTTAGGGTTGGAAAATGTATTTTTTTCCAAAATTACTAACTCTTGTACCTCTCCAGGCAGACTAACCCAGTACTCATGTCAAGAAAGTTTAATTGTATGTGAAGAATTTCTGAACATATCAGATTATTTTTGGAAGTGAGTCTAAGACCATTTCCCTTTCATTGTCTTTTTCTTGAAACCTCTCAAGGTTATTGAAAATACCATTCCTTTAGAAAACCTTTCTTTTTTAAAAAAGATTTATTTATTTATGCATACAGAACTGGGGTACAGGCCAGAGGTACAGGGGTAGTAAGAGAATTCACTAGAGTGGGGAGCAAAGCAGGCCGACTGATGAAGTACACTGCTGAGGGGAGCAGTGGGCGCATCAGGAGAGGTCTGCCACGCCATGTGGGTCACCTCTAGGGCTGGGGATTGAACTCATGCTGAAGTGGCTTTAGCTTCTTAGTGCTGTGCTTTAACCTGCTGCCCCACCAGAGAGGGCCCTAGAAAACCTTTCTTAAGGGTACTTATTATTATGAATTTTATACCTGTATGATGAGATTCAGAGGGGAAGAGGGGAGAGGAATTCCCTTCGTTTGGCTATATTACATCCTAAGTGGACAAAACTCAGGGTTTCTTAATGATTTTATTGCTCATAACGTCACTAAACAAAACAACCCAAGAATTGACTTTCTAAAGAACTTCTTAATAAATTATCTTTTAATTTAAATGATCTTATGAGTCTGTTTCCGTGTGGTAGCTGCTTAAAATAGAACATAGGATTGAGTGAGACTCCTTCAGCTTTCAGCAACACTGTGGCACAGAAGATAGCAACACCTCCCTCAACAATGAAGAAACAAGGCTGGGGTCACCCTACAAACATTAGCATCTTGGCTGCCTACCTCTTTCCTAAGAAGACAGGAGCAAGTTTCCGTATCCATCTCTATATGAGATCAAGAGTCAGCCACCTCTATATTCTGAGAACTGCCAGCAATGACCAGGAATTTTCTGGCTGTATGAAGAAGCACAGTGGGAACTCCAGGGGAACAAACAGAGTGCAGATATATAAGGGAATCCCTCTTTCCCACAATCCCGGCTTCTCCTCCTCTCCCTGCTCAGGAAGGTACAACTCATTCTTCAAGGCCTGCCCAAAATCCATCTCCTCGAATGCTTCTTACACTTCCTGTCTATAAAGGATTTACCCCATCTGCCATGCTTTCTCAGTTGCTAGTGCCATCTCTCATAATACACACTCTAAATAACTGCACGTATTGCATGAAGTTAGAATTCTGGGCTGAAACAAAATTACCTACTAATGCAATGTTTGGTACATGGTAGTAACTCAGTAGAAGGCAGCTACTGTGATTAGTACCAACAGTGCATACATGGGCTTCTCTCTCCAGTTAACAGCACATAAGAGTTAACAGTACCTATAGCCAACACTTATGGAAGGTTTATTATGTAGTGGGAACATTCTAAGTGTTCTGATAGTCTCATCAAGTTGGGTGGTCTCCTGCATCAGGCGCTGTGCTAATCCATTTACTTCCTGCAGGTAGAGACACAGTAAATAGATGCTTAGTGAAGTCATTTTTGCAGTTGTTGGGTTCACTCTGGGAAAAGTTTCACCAGGGCTTCCCTTTCTCCAGCACTGGTGAGTTTCTCAGGTGAGTTTCTCCATGACATAGAGAAATTAGTTGTATCCAAAGGAGCAGGTTTATTATAAAAGGGAGAGAAGAGTAAAGGACCCTTGCATAGACATGGGGGGCAGAAAGAGCTGCTCTCTTGGGCAGGTTTGCAGAGAGAGGCCTGAATGATCGCAGGTGGGGGGGCCTTAGAGAGCGGCCTCCACTGAAGGAGGTCAGTGCAGAGAAGTCCCGGCATATTGCAGGTCACAGGCAGGCAGGAGGCTGCTGCCTTGCAGAGGGGGAGAGCTCGTGAAAAAATCACCTGCATAATCACAGGTGGGCAGAGGGCTGCTGCCCTGTGCTGGTGCTGAGACTGCCCTGATAGTCTTCTCTTTGGGAAGAGCCCACTCCTGTGTGGAGTGGCCCCTTTGCTGTTGATTTTGGGAAACTATGTAGAATTTGAAAGGGACCTGAGACTCTACAATGGCCCTCAACCTCCCCATCTCTACCTCTGGTCTGCGCCTCAATACACTGATAGTGTCTGACGCTTTGCCTAGGTCTGTGCAGCTCCAGTAACTGTAGTTCCGACAGCGAGGTTAACCCTATATTAATCTCTCTGCCCCCAGCTCTGGCTCCTGGCATTCTGTGAGCCAGGCTTCTGTTCTTGTTGCGCCTCCTTTCCAACTTTTCTAATCTTATACTCTATCACTTATTATCAAAGAGAAAAAAGGGAAAAGGTAACAAAGGCCAAGTGGTCATGAGCGAAGAGTTAAAGAGTTGGCTGAAGTTTGTCAAAACCATGGATGCAAAGCACACTACTCCCTTATTCCCAATTCCCGAGTCAAAAGGGCTTCTCTGGGGGGGGGGGGGGGGGTGGTGTCCACTCTCTGTGAACTTGCTTCGCTCTACACAAAGGTGTGTGTTCTGCTCTCATTGTATACTGTCAATAGCATGTCATCGGCAGACCCAGCTGCTACTAACAGCCTGTTCTGGCCACTATGTACTCGGAAGACTGAGCCCCAGTTCTCTCCATAAACCCCTATTTCTCCCATTTTAGAATTCCTGGTTTGCCTGTGTCCTGTTGCGTGGTTACTTTTCCTGCTGTCAGTTTGAAGACTACAATATGAAACACATGTGCTAAATTTGTTCCCTTTTCACACTGTGTTATGAGAACCCAGTCAGATCAAAAACAACTGAAGTACTATATTTCATGTCAGGTCTAAATTTTCCTTTTCATGTCAAGTTTCAACACTTTTCTCTCTCATCTTTTTTTCCCCCTCTTACTATCATAGATGTGAAGAGACATTAAAAAATGAACTTCATTGATCAAGCAGAAGCTGGGTTGCGAATGAAAGGAAAGCCCAACACTTGAAGGTCTGTCTGATCACCAGACCCATCTTCACCACTATTTGTGGCAAAGCAGTTTTGCCTGCGTTAGCTGCAGCCTGTCTGACCACACCTATTCCCGTACCAATGGAGTGCCAGAATGATCCCTTGCTCCCCACAGACTCTACCTTCCCATCAGAGCCATCAAGGATCTGCTGTCTTTTTGTAGCATGTCCATAATGCACACAAAACAATGGCCTCAATTACACCATCAACAGTGGCTGACTATGAAGACCTCAAAGCCAGTCAACAGCATAAGGTGTTTTCCCTGATCTCAGGGAATTCACAATCTGTTGGAGGAAACCACTGTGCACTCGGAATTCCTCAGGGCGGTGGGGAAGCTACCTCTTCAAAGAGTGAATTCACCTTCACGTCAGCTTAGTAAGCATTTGCTGAGGAGTTACTACCGTGAGCTAGTTAGAAAAGACGTGAGTCCTCCCACTTGTAAAAATCTCATAGTCTATTAGAGGGAAGTAAACAAAAGCATGAACGAGTGTGCCACGTATAAGTAGTAAAGACTTCAGCCAAAATACGAAGATGGGTGGGGAGGCGGTGGGAAGGCAGGCTCGAGAAGGAGCTTTGAGAAGGCAGAATGTGGACTGTATTTTGAAAGATAATTGTTGAATATTCAAGGAGGAAAGATTTTCCAGGCATAAGGTAGAGCTGGCAAGCCACAGACATCAGGTGTTGCAGATGAATGAGGAGCATGCAAAGAGCAGTGGGCAGGGGAAGGAAGAGAAAAAAGAAGGCTGCGGACAGATCATGTAAAACGATGTGTGTTCACAGGAAGCCTGGAATTGGGTGTGGTGGCCAATGACAAGCTCCCGTTTCCACTTTGGAAAGATCACTGCAGCAGCGATGTGGAAGGTGTCTCCCATGCCCGTCTTCCGAAACGACAAAAGACAAAGAGGTCAACAGATAAACTATCATCCTGATAAAAGTTTCTAATATGAAGGTTCAGTGGGGGTGGAGAGAGCTAGGATGAGTAGTTATTCTTTTTTCTTCTGAAGAACTGTACTAATCCACTCTAGCTATTTAGTGTCCATGTTTGCAGCCACGTTTTATATGTTATATATATGTATATGTATGTATGTATGTATGTATGTATGTATGTATGTATGTATGTATGTATGTATGTATGTATGTATGTATGTATGTATATGCATGTATATATTTAGACAACTGCTTGGGGAGAAGCCAGTCAACAGGCAAACAGGGGCTAGAGCTGGACCAAACATTACCATGATCTCTCAGCCACAGACGGCACAAAGGAAACGTGGACAGGAGGGCTAACGAGAAGTAGGCTTAATGCATAGGTGCTGACTCAGCAGATTTACGTCCCAAGGGTGAGCCCGGTCACCCTTGTGTACAGGGGCTTGTGTACATTTTCAGGTTCTAGGTGGGTCTGCACTGGCAGCTGTACATGGCCAGACATGACGTGGCTACATACCAAGAAGTGAGTTGTATAGTTGTGCACCAAGGATCGTGAGTAAATAGTCCATAGTCATGGGGTCCCCCCTGGTCCATTCTGCCTCATGGCTGTACGTGGTCTAACTTGAAGCAAGATTCATCCCAGGGACTAAGCTGCATACCAGGAACTGAGAGAAAGGTTGATATTAAGGTGCCCAAGGTCTCCAAGCTTCGCTCAGGCCCCCACACTTCAAGATAACTGGCCTCAAAGTGAGTATCTGACTTGGGAGTTTTGATTTGGAAGCCAGTCAAACCCAGTCTTTCCCTCATAACTATAATGACTGAAAGGACCTTCTCTAATGACACCATAAAATCTAGGCCATGTTGAGATCATGTTTGTAATCATGTTGACAAGTGACACAGATGCACTGATCTGCAGGAAGAGAGGGAAGAGAAGGGACACATGGGAGGACAGACACAGTGGGGGGACGGGAACCCCAGCCTTCTTGTCCTTGTTTCCAGACTCTCATTTGACACTTCCCCAAGTTTTGCTAGTAGGTCAATTTTATGGTTCATCTAATTTGAGTTGCGGATACTTTTAACTTTTAGAAGAATACCAAGGACGCTAGGAAGAAACACATGAGAGATGTTAAAAGGAAGAAAAAGACCTCGGCTTGGTCACCTTTTGAACAGGGATCTAAAGAAAGGGTGTGAATATCCACAATACTGTGGGAAAAGGCACTGTAAGGAAAAGACCATTAAGACCCTTCAGCTTTTCAGCAAATTTGAAAACAGGAAATCTTAGATTCACATTGCAATAGGGAGCAGAGCTTTCAGTTAACCTTGCGAACAAGAACACAAGTGCTGTGTCTCCACTCTCTCCAATCCTCCATCCCTTCACCTTCCATCTTTTATGCTTCAGTTTTAAAACCTGCTTTGCTGGTGGCTGAGGCCAGGTGTGAGAACATAATAAATGCACAATCTGAGGTATTTCTGGTTCTTTCATGTTCGGATCATGTCTTGTCAAAAAGACTAGTCACCAAAAAAGCTGCCAAAAACACCTTCAAAAGGTATTAAGTTGGGGGGTGCCTCAAGGGGTTAAGTTGAAGCACTATGAAGCTAGTGGCAGCCACTGCAGCATGAGCTCAATTCCCTGCCAGGGAGCTGACCCACATGGCTGGCAGACCTCTCCTGACCTGCCCGCTGCTCTGCTCAGCATTATTTCAGTAGATCTGCCTGTTCTGCTCCCCATTCTTTCCCTGTTGAATCCTCTCAAGAACTGAACCCCAGTTCTTGTATGCATAAAAAATAAATATTTATTAATTTTTAAAAAACGTAGTAAAAGTTGGTTCTCCTTAAATGCAGAATACGGCTTCAACTAAAGCAGCCCAAAGCATGCAATGTCTAAGCAAGTACCACGTGCTCATATACTCCTACCTTTTATATCTAATAAATCAGTATTGCTGCTCATTAAAAAGGAAACAGCGTGGGATGAATGGGTAGAGGGTCAATGATAGTGGGACTGGCCACAGAACCAGAGAGGTGAGCGCTGGGTGGGGTATACACATATGAGGTAACACTGTACCCTAAAACTTTTATAAGTTAAATCAGTACATTTTAATAACAGTTAATAAACAGACGGAAAACAACACCACCCAGACTGAACCTGAGTCATTCAAATTCAAACTTCCTAACCAAGTCCCTACCTCCTATTCTGTCACCCACAATTGCACCTGGCCTGGTGATCCCGCACAGAGGAGGGGGCTGGGTGACCCCAAAGGGCCCAGATCACTAGAGATGAAAGGACCCGAGAGTGATTCAAGGCTTGCAAACACTTAAGTTGCAGTCAGATCCAACTGGAAGGTTGGCTGAGAACTGTCTCTCCTAGGGATGACTCAGGCTCAGAGGTGGGGGTGGGTTGCATGACATTGCCTCTGCTCCAGGAGGCGCTCGCTGTCTTGGATTTGCAGATGGATCAAGGCCAAGAGAGAGGGAGATGGCGCCTATCTTTCCTGGGGGTGAATCAGGAAATCTGGCTAGCTGCATCTTTAGGCATTTAGAGGTACAGAGTCCTAGTGTAGCAACTGGCTCTGAACAAAGCCAGGGAGAAGGAAAGGGGGAGAGGAAGAGAAAGTTTACAACCACATGGCCCTTTGGTTCTAAGGCTTCTACATTTTTTGGATTTTTTTTTTTTTTTTGATACAAGAGCTGGGTATACAAGAGCCAGAGGCGGGGGTGCGGTGGCGGGGAAGGGAGCAGGGAGCAGAACAGGCAGATCTACTGAAATCCACTGCTGAGGAGAGCAGCAGGTGACACGAGAGGCCTGCTGTGCTGCCGTGCAGGTCAGCTCCCTGGCAGGGATGCAGGCTCTACAGGTGGGGATAGTGCTAAGACTTAACCCCTAGGCCACCAGGGAGGCCCTTGAGAATATTTTTTTTTAAAAGATTTATTTATGTATTCATACAGAACTGGGGTACAGGCCAGAGATGCAGAGGGTGAGAAGATTCACTAGAGACTTGGGAATATTTTTACAAACAGGGCTTAGAATGACAAGGTGTGGCAGGTCCCTCTTCCGAACTGCTTGCTACCCTTGCTGGAAGCGGCTCACACATCCCTCTTGCTACTTGCATGACCCATCGAGCCTCTAGGCGAGAGAGCATTTCTGACCTACACATAGGCAACTTGCTTCAGCCAATTAAATGTGGACAAAGATTTGGTATTCAGAACAGCAACTTCAAGAGATGACCACGTGGTTATCTTTCTGTTCCCCTCTGCACAGTAACAGCAAGTCACAGCGGGCACCGTTTCTTCAGGATGGGGCCCAGACTGAGTCACCAGGTGTGGAGCCCCAGCGGACCTCAGCTGCCACAGCAGAGCAATGAGCCTTGGTGTCTCCAGGCCCTGGCACAACCTGGCATAATGGGCACCTAAGACCGGCGACCCCATGTCCTCCACCCTACTTGCAATCATATTCGCACCTCACATGCATAGTTCTAATATGTAGCTTTTAACCCAAAAATCCAAAATGATTCTTCACAACCTCACCATTCATGTCTCCCAAACCCTGCATAATCTATGTCATTTTTTTAGTTTAATACCCAACTTTCTTTCAAATACTGTACCTTCTAACCAGAATGTCCACTTCCCAAGAGATCTAGACACTGTGAGAAAGAAAAAAAAATTGTTTCCATTCCTCTCCCTACATGGCTCCTCAGTCCTTAAGTCAGAGGGTTGAATGAGCTGCGTTCAGACCCTTCCAGCTCCTCAGTGCTCCCCTGGTGCACGCCTAGTGCTCAGTAAATACTGACAGAGGGAAGGAGGAAATGGGAAATGGAAAAAGGGTTCATTTACTTTTCTCTGCTCCTAAGGAAGCTAAGATTCTTGCAGCTGTTGTGGCCAAAGCATGAAAAGCAAAGGGTGCTAGAAGCTGCCAGACAGTTTGAGCCATCTGCAAACTGGGAACTGGGCACCTGAAGGCACAGAGCGAGCATAAAGGCAGAATTAGAAGATGATTCCCCAAACATCTGTCTCTTCTCCCTCTGTCCTACCTCCTGCCAAAAATCCAAACTTCAAGAGAACGTAGCTAAATGAATAAGCAGTTTTTCCCCTTAGCTCTATTGCAGTGCTCGAAGTCAAAACACTTGGGCCACGTAGTAGAAACATATCTGTCTCAATTGTGAAAGTCATGACAAAAACTTCTTTATGTTTTTTAAATAAAATCAATTAAATAATAAAAAAAGACCTAATGAGGCGGCATAAATCAGGTATTCCCATGTTTGTGCAGAAGTTTCCATCCTCAGCTTCCAGGCTGGTGAATGCACAGGAATTTGGGGAGAGCAGCATGCTCATGGGGAGCACGGAAGTTGCAGGCCCTTGCCCCACTGTGAGGCCTAAGCATCTCTTCCATGACATGATTCCTGAGTTACATCCAGTGACCTATTCTGAAGGCTAAGATCAACGTACCCACAAAGTTGATTGGAAATAAGTCTATCATGTTTTCGGTCATTTGGGGGAAATTGTGAAAATACAATCAGAGAAACTGGTGTTATAGAAACTTCAAGTCCAATCAGATTTACCAACTGTTTCTCAGAGATTGGGTCAAGATCCCGGAGCTTCAAAGAACTTTCCCAGAGGTAGTCTGAGAAGACATCAGACAAAGTTTTTCTGCCTACCCACCCAGCCCAGACGTCCACCCTGCTGGCAAACGGGAACTACAATAGATTGATAACAACTTCTAAGATTCAGAAGGCACAGGAAAACACCGCTGAAATGTCTGTGCGGGTCCTTCTGGGAAACACACTCCCTGTCTGTGCTACAACTAATCTTGCCAGATGTTAATCGTTGGCTTCACTTTATACCATTTCATGTACTAGCAACTTACAAAGTCAAATTAATTAGATGATTATAACCTATTGACAAGATGGCCCTTCCACTACCCTACTACATTCTGCTGGATACAGAGACTCTAAACAAGGAAATAAATAAATACAAAGCTTATTTTTCCCCCACTAAACTCGGAAGTCTAATGTTAATGCTGAGTAAGGATTTAATATCCCTTTAATAGTCTTTCATGTTATTGTCAACTTATTCCACTACCTTGGTACAAAGGTGTCTTTTTTAAAAAATATTTTTTTATTTTCTTACATCACTGTTCGTTTTTGTACATTATTTGCTTTCTCTGCTCGGGTGCAATCCCTGCAGTTCTCGCCCACCACAGCACCCATTCACATCACCTCCGTCCCTTGTGCTCTTCCCTCCCTCTGTTCCTACCCCTTTCCCTCCCTCCCTCCCCTGCTATATGCCTCAGATCAATGGCTTGCCTTGATTTTGTCTTTTTCCTGACGTTTTGCTATTTCCCTATGTTCTCCTGATAAATGAAACCATCTAATAATCCCTTTCAGCTCCATCTATGTTTCTCCAAATGGCATGTTTTATGTTTTCTGATCACTCAGTAGTACCCACTGTGTATAGAGACCACATTTTCTTGATCCATTAGTCTGTTTTAGGACATTTAGATGGTTTCTATAATTTAGCTATTGCAAACAGGGCTGCAACAGATAAGAAGTGTAGGTTTCCCTTCAAATTAGTGTTTGTGTGTGCATTAGGTATTTTCCCAAGAGTAGACTCACTAGATCATATGGTAGATCCATTTTTATTGCTGGTACAAAGATGTCTTTATGTAAATGGCATCACCCCAAATGGAAAGAGCTATGTCTCCCCTCTGCTTCTAGGTCACTAGTTACTTCAAACTAGACTTGTTCAAAGTGATCACACTGAGGTTAGACCGAATGTTCAGAGTGAGTTTTTGCCATCAGCATCAGTACTCAAAGTCCTTACTCAGCCTCCTTTTCCCAAGGAATGGGCTCTTCGAATTTGGCCTGGTGGACTGAGGAAAAGCTCCTTCTTCTTGTTCACCAGGGCCCTCCTCCATTGGTGAGCTAAAATACGTGCCTGGGGTCCCTCCCTGGTGGCGCAGTGGGTTAAAGCACAGCACTAAGAAGCTAAAGCCACTTCAGCATGAGTGTGATTCCTGCTCCCCAGACGACCCACATGGCACAGCAGACCTCTCCTAACCCGCCCTCTGCTCCCCTTAGCAGTGTACTTTGTCAGTCAGCCTGCTTTGCTCCCTGCCCTGTCTCTGGTGAATCCTCTCACTACTCCAGTTCTGTATGCATAAATAAAGAAATCTTTAAAAAAAAAAAATGTGCCTGTGTAACAGGTCTAACAGGACCTTATATTGCAGAATTACCCTCCAGCTGTATAGTATTCCATTGTGTTTATATCACATCTCAGCCTACTCACCTGGCCTCGGGCACATAGGCAGTCTCCACACCTTGGCTACAGTGACCAGTGCACAATGAACAGAGGAGCGCATGTATTCTTTCCTGCTACTGTTTTGCATTCTCTGGGTGGATATGGAAGAGCTGCTGGGTCACAAGGGGGACCTATTTTTAATACTTTAGGAAACCTTCGTGCTGTCATAGGGGCGGAGCAGGCTACACTCCCCCTAGAAGTGTGTGAGGGTTTCTTTTTCTCCACACCCTCACTAATACTTGTAGGAAAAACAACTTTTAAGAAGAAACCTCAGGCAGTAGGCTCTAATCACATGTCTTCTATTCTGCTCAACCCTTTCCTTCTTGACAACAGAACAGGAACTCCTTTCTCTCTATCTCCTGTCTTTGCTGTAAGATTTCCCCTGACCTTTCTCACACAGAGACAGCAAACCTGAACAAACTGCTGAGCAGCTCTGACAGCTGGTTTTGTTAGGAGAAAAGGATGTCCTGAAGGAACGCTTCAAAGTTTTGTGGACTCCACCCCCTACTACAGTTATTGAAACTACAACTCCCAGCAATACCACAGAGAGAACTGCAAGGACCCAAGGGCAAAGGTAAGCAGGCATTCTGGGACTTTTGGGGATATATATGAGGGAGCCATATTAGAGGTTGGTGGCTGGTCGCATGGCTGGTGGCTGGTCCCTTGGCTCTTGATGAGCCTTCAGTGTGGTATTGGAGTTCCAAGCCAGAGGAGCAGGTAGGATGTTCTAGTTAACTTGTATCTCTCTCTCTCTCTCTCTTTCTCTCTTTCCCTGGGTTGTACCTTTTCCTTTCCCCTTTGTAGATAAGCCCATTATTGACCCTTTTTTGTGTGTGCCTGCAGTACAATTGAATTTTCAGCGCCTGGATGAAGACCCACAGACAGGCAACCCAGTTCACTAAGGGTTACCCTGTAACAGTTTGTCATCATTTCCAATTCAGCCTACTCGAGAGCATACCTTTTTCTGCTCCAGACCAGCACTTTGTTCTTTCATCTTTTTCTGACTTGAGTTTTTATTTACTCAGTTTTAAACTCCAGAGGTATCTCTGAGTCTTTCTGCTGTACTATCAGCCTCCAAACAGCTAGACACTTTATGTCTACATGGTTTTCATAAGTCTCCCCTTACTTTCCTCCAATCTCATAGCACTGCTCTACTGCTCTACTGCAGGCCCTTTGCTCTTTTCTGTCAGGTTTTATTACCTGGCATATTCAGCTGTGCCTCGGACTAAACCCAGTTTATTCTATGAACTGCTTTTCGACTAGCCACGTGAAAGGGGATATCAACGAAGCCACCACTTTGCTCAGAATAAACACCAGATAGACAAGAAGGTATCAAGTCTAACTTTGGCACCAAGGGCTTCCAGAGCTGGGGTATACTTTTACCTTCTTTTTAGGTGTGTCACCTTGCACCCCCCTTTCCCGTACCATTAGTCCACCTTTGGGTCTTGTTAGTCTCTGAACAGAGTCAACGGTATCATTTCTCCATCTCTTAGCAATCTCTCTCAAATCAAATCATCAAATATATGGGGCGGTTAATAATTAGGTCTCGTGCATTTTTCATTAGTATAGTCCCAAGAATTTAATGATCTTGATGCTACTGTAAAATAACGTTCTTCAAATTTTATTTCCTAATCTTCCATCACTAATTGCAATACAATTCATTCATTCCAATGATAAGTAACTTTCATATTTTGATCTTTTTCCTTACCACAGCATCTCTTGTTAAGTTTCAGGAACTTATTTGGTGATTTCCAAAAGTTATCCAAGTACCTTACCTTATTGCCAAAATTAAAAACTCTGATGCTTGTAATAAGAATTTCACTTATTTCCTTTCTTGCCTTATTCTACTGGTAAGTCAATGCTGAGAAGAAGTGACTTGCCTTACCCCCCATTTTAGGAAGAAAGTACTCAGTCTTTCCCCATTAAGTATGATGACAGCTGTGGATTTCTAATGAATGTCCTTGACCACACAGAAGCTTCTGTCTACTACCAACTTGCTGCAAGTTGTATCACCAGTAAGTATTGAACTTTATTAAATTTTTTGATGTATCCATGTGAGATGATCAACTTAAAATTGTTACTATTATGATTACATTGTTTTCATAATTAATGGACTTCTTTTAAGAGCAGTTTTAGATTCACAGAAAACAACCAAGCAGATTCTACCGAGTGTCCCCACAAAACCTCTCTTCCCAGGTCCCCTACACCCCTTCTTCTACTTTTAGTATCTGGCATTAGTGTGGTACCTCTACTATGATGGACAAGCTCATACTAACATACTGGATATAACTGAACCCCAAGGTCTACATTGGGGTTCACTCTTTACAGCTGTACAGTTCTGTGAGTGCTGACAAAGGCCCAGAGTCATGTAGCCACCCCCACAGTATCATGCAGAATAGCCACATCACCCTGAAATCCTGCTTCACCAGCGATGCCACTCCTATGTGAATATAAAAAATAAGGCAACGGAACAGTGAAAATAAAACCACATCAACCCCCTAGATTCAAACCACACACCTGAGTTTTCCGGTGGGGAATGGGCTGGAAGGTAAGGGAGGTGGGGCTGGAAGACTAGGGGCGGTGGTGGGGGTAGACTATGGTGACTTGGGGGACATCATGTGGAAACAGACGTGGTGTAAACCAACGTTATCTCCCTACAGTAAAGACATACTGACATTGTTTTCCTGAACACATAATTAAACAGAAACAATGGTAATTGTTAAATAAAATTGTTTTTAGTATATTCAAACTTAGTACTTTCTTTCTTTAACTCTCCTCCTCTCACTCCCCTGGAACCACTGGTTTTTCTTCTCTATGAGGGGACCCAAGTTTGCTCTGAATGTTTGACTTTTAACTTGGATTTAAAGTGGATCTGGCATTTGTTAAGTGTTGAACTCAAGACAGCAATTATTAATAGTAACAATGATAACAGCAGTCAAAGAACACAGCTCTAGTGATGGACAGAAAGAATGTGAGTCCTTCCCTGTACACCAGATGATAGGAGCAGTGATCACCCAACAAAATATTCAAGATGACAACCTCCCTTCTATGCTTTGTCAACCTCTGAACAGTCAATACTATCACTTCTCCATCTCTTGGCACATCTCTCTAAAACCAAATCATCAAATACATAGGGGTCTAATAAATTTGTTTTGTGCATTTTTCAATATTGTGCACGCACTAACATACCCCCCAAGAATACACCAAGAACTAAATGGTCTTCAACCTACTGTAAATAATATGGTGTGGTCTGAATCTTGGGGGTTGATTTGGTTTTGTTTTCACTATTCCTTTGCTTTAATTTTTTTTAAAGATTTATTTATCTATGCATGCAGAATTGGGATATAGGCCAGAGGTGCAGGGGCAGTGAGAGGATTCACCAGAGATAGAGTGGGGATCAAAACAGGTCAACTGATGAAGTACACTGCTGAGGGGAGCAGCAGGCAGGTCAGGAGAGGTCTGCCATGCCATGTGGGTCACCTCTGAGGCTGGGGATCGAACTCATGCTGAAGTGGCTTTAGCCTCTTAGTGCTGTGCTTTAACCTGCTGCGCCACCAGGGAGGGCCCTGCTTTGTTCTTTATATTCATGTAGGAGTGAAATCCCTGGTGGTGAAGCAGGATTTCAGGGTGGTTGGGGCTATTCTGCAGGATACTATAGTGATGGCTACATGACTCTGGGCCTTTGTCATAACTCACAGCCCTAAATCAGCACTTTTACTTTAGAGCCTTTCTTAGTAAATTACCCAAAATCCTTACTCGTAATACACTAGGTGATGGTTGTTATTTACATAAGTAGACATCATTGTTATCATCACATAAGTGGACATCATTTCAACAACTGCCCAACAATCAAACTACGTACATACAGGGAGGGAGCTTACCCAGATTCCCCAAACTGCAGTACTTATTTTTCACTAGACCCTTCAGACCCTGTGATGGTATCAGAAGCATAGTCCTGGCTTTAGCCTGCCTTTATCCAGATGGCTTACATCCAAACAGCAGGTTCATCTCTCTGAATTTACAGCTTCTCTTGGACCTCTTCTCTAGTTCCTCACCAACCTGGTCTATCCCACTGTGGACAAGTGTAGGATTTTAATGTCTTGTTCAGTCCTAACTGTTCTCAGTGGAAATGGTGATACAACTGATGTAATTTGTTGTTTTTTGACTGCAGAAGTCAGAATAGGATCATCAACCTATGATTTCCACAGTTATTTTGCCTCTTGTAACATTGAACTCAACTGATTTGACAAATGTCACATTGTTTACACGCTCCCCATCCTACCCTGTTCGATTTATAGCATCAGCTCTGACTCCTGCCCAGAATAAAGATCTGTTAACTCCAAACAACTGTCTTCTTGAATCCTTCTGCTAATTAGTCATGTCAAAATCTCATTACTTTAATCAAGTTCCATTTTATAAAATTACCATTCAAAGCATTTTCCATTTGCTTTCAATATTTACAATTTCTCTGCAAAAAAATATAAATGCCTGTATCTAGCTTAGAGTCTTTTTAAAAAACTCTAACTGTGTCATTCATTTGACGTGAAGATGACCTTTGTACTCTCCAATGTGCCTTATGGCAGGTACATATATATTTGAATATGGCAATTTCATGCTAATTTTATTTTGAAAATTTCATGACCCATCTTACAACTATATCTGCATCAATAATTGCTCAGGCAGAACTTCCTAGTCTCCCAGAACTGACCAGGGGCCCACTGCTTCCACTTCTGTAATACCACACATCTTTTCTTTCTCCATAGCACTCTTATTGTCTGCCTAACGTGCTTTCCTCACTGGAGTTAAACTTAGTGCCAAGTGCACCACCTATACAATGCCTTTAATAAACACCAAGGGTAAAATTTTGTATTTCAAATGATTCTCATATTCTAAAAGCTAAGTTAAGTTTCCCTTCATAATCCCACAGGAAGGTTAGTCTTATCTGCTCTGGATTCCATCACGTCTTAGATTCTGACCATAGAACATGCGAGTATAGCCCATCTTGACCCCATTTCAGAAACCAAAGCCATTACTTGGTCAAGAGTTGGTCAAATTTCTCTTTCTTTTTGGCACTAAATGCCCCTACCGATATCCAATAAATCCTCACTGGTAACAAAATCAGTCTTCAATTATTCAAGGGTTTGGTCATTCAGATTCCATGCTTCTCATATTCCTTCTCCCCACCTACTTTCTAACTTTGGGTTTCCTGCAGGTAAACGTGCCATTTGAGACTAGCTGAAGCAAGCAGGCAACTCCCCTCAGCAGGCTTTGTGCCAGGCTGCAACCCCCTTCAATGCACAGAGTTGGTGGGAGGTTGAAACTCTGTCTAAATGTTTGGGGAAATTTTCTAATGATATCATCTATTCTTAGTAGGACACAGAAAAGGCAATTTGTCTGTGAAGAGTCACAGTTTCCACACCATTATACTATATTACCATTTTTGTTCTGCTTTTTTTTTTTTTTAAGATTTATTCATTTATTCATACAGAACTGGGGTAAAGGCCAGAGATGAGGAGGGTGAGAGGATTCACCAGAGACAGAGTGGGGAGCACAACAGGCAGATCGACGAAGTACACTGCTGAGGGGAGCAGCGGGAGGGTCAGGAGAGGTCTGCCGCGCCATGTGGTCATCTCCCGGGCAGGCGGGGATCGAACTCATGCGGAAGTGGCTTTAGCTTCTCAGTGCTGTGTTTTAACCCGCTGCGCCACCAGGGAGGGCCTTGTTCTGCTTTTTAGTGATGATACTGTATATTTACAGCACTCTCCCCACCCCAACTATGAATTAGGACACAGTATTTTCTCTCTCTGACCCTTATTTCATCATTTAAAGAGAACCAGTAAACTGACAGGTCTACTCTAAAGATCAGAATATTCCTTCTGAGAATGAAATGAGGTAGGAAAGTGCTCTGTAAATGCACTATATTTTTATATCATTATCAACATTAATTGTTCACGACTTAAGTTTTCCATTAGAAGCTAGTTTTTCATCTCAAAAGGAGAGGTGGTTTGCATGGGTTACTGTGTGGCTGAAACCTTGTATTTCGGCACACTGAGTCGGTACACATGCCAAATTCTATGTCAGAGCTTACCTTGGGAGGTTTCCTTCATGATGAAAACAAAGCATTTCAGCAGCAGAAGTAGAAAGGGTTGTCAACACAGCAGCCACATCAGAGGGAAGCAATGAAAGAGAAAAACAGAAGGAAAACTTAGCATCTTGATAACATGATCTGAAAGATATTCTTCATTACAAAGATGAAAGGTCACACTTACTTTACTGTTTGAATGATAAATCTTTGTATTTGCTCAAAAATACAGCACAGGCATAATGAATTTCTCTCTCAGTTCAGTGAAACAGAATTCAGTCCAGTCATTCAGAAATATTTTAATGACTCAACAATTTACCAATAGAAGGGAATCAAGATCAAAGAAATGCAATAATTATATTACATGTGGCCAAATACTTTTTTTTCTTAAAGATTTATTTATTTATTCATACAGAACTGGGGTACAGGCCAGAGATGTGGAGGGTGAGAG
>NW_004567138.1:4028559-4071189 GCF_000260355.1 Condylura cristata
AGGGCAGTGCTTTAACCCGTTGCGCCACCAGGGAGGGCCCATGGCCAAATACTTTTAAATCAAATGTATTAAATTTTTCTTAAATGGGTAGTATACATACACATTTCTTTTGATAAATATTTAATTCAGAGAGGATTTTTTCCTCATTTCAAAGCCACTGGTTATAGATGGCAATTTTCACATATAAACACTGAAGAGTTATTTTAAAAACAAGCTACATCCTTCCCCCATACCAAGCACACATGGACTTTTGTTAATATTCATCTTTGCACATAAATAATTCAGAAGTGGCAGAAATTGTAGCAGGAGAAAACCTATGAAATGGAAATCGTTTTCAAAGAAACAAACATTGGATTGACTTGCTCGGTAAATGTTTTCCACCAGTGTAAAATTAAGGAGCTAACCTATAATCTTAACAATATGTGATCTGGATCATTCTGGGTCTTCCTGATGGGATTATTCTTAATCTACACCTAATATCACCAATTCATATACTATAAAATTGTAGTTAAACAGAAACAAGGAAATTTTCCTCATGGTTTTTAAATCCTTCTTTACAGGGCATAGAATCCTGAAGAGAAGAAAATGAATTTTCCAGGGCAGAAGGCATGGAAATCAAAGGCTAGGAGAGGGAAAAACAACATGATGCCTTTCTGCATCATTAGGTCCAACCGTCCTCTAGAGTCTGACAAACTCAAACAAAACCCTTAACTCAGCAGCAAAGGCAGAATGACCACAAATTCCACAATTCCACAAATGACACAAATTCCCTAAACCTTTAAGTGCAGGGAAAGAGAGTCATGACATTCCTCTAATGATGCAGCAGAAATGTCACCTTCTTGAAATCCTGTGCATGGGCTGCAGGACAACGAGTCCTTGTACCATTACCTCAGCCAGCCAGCCAGCACAGGATAATGTGGGTATTGTCTTCAGGTTTTACAGGGGAACCTAGAATAACAGCTATCTCTGGCTGATCTTAAGCAAGTCTCAACAGTCTGTCTACGCTTTGAAACAAGATAAACATTTACAGATGTTATAATAAAATGCACAGATATTATTAATTGCAAGAAAGCCATGGATCTTTGCTCTGGGCTTGTGATTGCTGCCAAGAAATTTTCCTTATGTAGAAAACTGCCCTAGAAGGCATTTGTTCTGAGCAGGTAGAACAATAATGAAAAATTGATGCATGGTATTTTTGCTACACCTTCTCTTAATGTGCTTGCTTTACTTTTTGAAAGTCACTTAAATCACTGCTCTATTTAATAGAGAAGACCAAGTTAATAAACTATACAGTTCACATTTAAGTTATAACAAACCAAGTAACTTAACAGAGGTAGGACACAGTACAGGAATCTCAAGAGATGTCTCCAAGCTCCCCTTCTGCCAGACCTCCAACAATTACCACCAGCAGCGAACACCTGCTGGTTTGCAGCTAGTAGTGAGTTACCTCCTTAGTTACCCCAACTTTTCACTGACATTCCAATATGACATTCTTTGTCCTTAGGAAGTTAACCCTATTTGAGCATTTTAAGTTTAAAGCAGATACTCTTCGCTTTGAGAGAGCTCAAAATATGGGGGTACTAATATAACTGTTCCCTCCTTTTGTGTTTCTGATTAAAGACTGTTTATGAAGAAGAGAGACAGGGCAGGGCAGGGAGAGCAAAGCCAGTAAGTTCATCTGCTGCTACTTAGATACACTCATCACTTAGGTTCCCTGGTATAGAAGAAAAAGTAAGTCATTTAGTGCAACCTAAGTTCACTTTATTAACTGCCAAACCTTTCTTGAGGTGTGAATTTGTGGTAAGCAACTAAATCATTGGAATTCACAACCAGTGATTGTGGGGTAGTTGTGAAGAAAAAAATTTCCAATGTGAATAATACAGATATTAAAATGAAATACGGTATGCTAACCTTTGGGAGAAAAAAGACTAAATGATGCGACAATGGAAAGCTAAAGAAGTTTCATAAACATGTGGAAATGATGCATAATAAGTATCTATCAGAAAGGGAATACTAAACAATTTTTTATAAAGGCACTTTGTTGATTATATCAGCAAAGTCTTACTAACAGAACATTCTGTCTAATCCTGCCCCTTAGTTTATTGCTGAAGCATCAGAACGGCTTAATGACAGAGAAGCAACATCCCTGGCTAGGCAAGGGATGACCAAAGACTTCCTTCTAGCAGACTTAACTCACCCTCAAGATGGGTTTGCTCCTGACTCGGGGATGTCACCATTCCACAGACACTTGGGTAAAGGATGCCAACTCCCCACCACTTCCTACAGCCCGCCTACCCATTCACCCAAAAGTCTTGTTTTTAACTAGTGTTACGTTGATTATTAATTCTTTAACTCTACAAGTTACCAGGCTGGTGTCTTGTTTTCTTTTCTATTCCAAAGAGAAACTGAACACAATTTGACACTTTCCAGTCAGCAAGGTGACAGTGTTCCCAGGTCCCAGGATTTGGAGGGAAAGTAAGGAGGTGCAATTCTACACCAAGAGTTCTAGTTGCCAAACATTGAAGAGTCCTTTGTCTCCCAGAACAAGCAAAGCCATGGGCCTTGGCAAGATCATCCATCCACACAGTCTTCACCCTGCTGCTCACATCGTCCATGACTTTATCCCACTTCTGGCTTCCTGCTCTGCCTGATCACATTTTCTCACTTACGGCTCAAGACTCCAATTCCTCTCCACTGTCTGAGACCCACTTTGGCCTTCACCTCAGATAACCAGGGATTCCTATGGTCTCAGCAGTTACTGGCACTATCAGGCCCTGTAGTGTCCAGCAATTTTGCCTTTATTGAACCCCTGTAACTGTAAGATTCAAATCCCTTGAGAGCAGAATGCGTGCCACATGCTTTTCTCACAATGCCTGACCCCAACCCCAACACCAACCCCACTGGAAACACTCCAAGAACTCAAAAGCTACTTTTTACATTAGTGAGTTAAACATAATCTAGATGTGAGAATTTGCTTCAATTGCCACCACAAACCTTCAAGTTGGAAGCAAGATTACTTGCATTTAATAGCTGTGAAGGCTTCAGAGAGTGTTAGAAAATACAGACTATTTCCAATATCTTATTTCAAAGTAATTATTTCTCTAGGCCCGTTCAAACTAAGTTTCATCCAGAAAAAGGCTACTTAGAATTAAAGAAAGAGAAAACAATTTTCTTGGCAAAAGAGGAAAAATGTTAAGAACATGCTCTTCAAATAAGAACAGCAGAATGTTTGTACTGAGCTGTGCTAAGCATGGATGGTCTTTATATTCCTTTTAAAAAGTTCAAAATGGCCCCTCCCTGGAACAGCACTATGAAGCTATCTGCAGACACTGCAGCACGAGTTCGACCCCTGGCCAGGGAGCTGACCCACATGGCGCAACACACCTCTCCTGTCTCACCCACTGCTCCCCTCAGCAGTGTATTTCAGTCAATCTGCCTGTTCTGCTCCCCACTCTGTCTCTGGTGAATCCTCTTACCTCCCTGCACACCTCTGGTCTGTACCCCAGTTCTATATGCATAAATAAATAAATCTTTTTTAAAAAACGTATTTATATTTAAAACAATGGCAGAGTGAGTATTTGTAATTTTCTCGCCTCTTTGTTCCAAAGCCCATGCCCTTACTTCCTCACCACTCTGCCATTTTTGTAAGCAGTGTATTTCAGTACATCTGCCTGTTCTGTGCCCCACTCTGTCTCTGGTGAATCCTCTCATGCCCTGCACTTCTGGCCTGTACCCCAGTTTTTATATGCATAAATAAAAATAAATCTTAAAAAAAAAAAAACACTCTTCCATGGGTGATTTGGCGATGGGAAACCCAAGGGGATTGCAACTGAGATGGAAAAATGCACAAAAATATGTAAAAATAAACTAATATTATAATTTAAAAAATGCTAAAAACAAAAAAAAACACTCTTCGATGATAAGCACAAAATAGTGGTAACCAAAGGATGAAGAGCAAGAGCAGGGTAGGTTGGGTAAAAGGATCAACTGGATGGTGGAAGAAGACACTAGGCTTTTGGTGACATTTATAATGTGCAGACACAAATGTCAAATTGCAATCCTAGAACCTGAAACTTAAATTTTTTTTTAAAGATTTATTTATTTATTCATATTGAACTGGGGTACAGGCCAGAGATGCGGAGGGTGACACCATAGACAGAGTGGGGAGCAGAACAGTTAGATCCATGAAGTACACTGCTGAGGGGAGCAGCGGGCAGGTCAGGAGAGGTCTGCCACGCCATGTGGTCACCTCCAGGGCAGGTGGGAATCGAACTCATGCGGAAGTGGCTTAAGCTTCTCAGTGCTGTGCTTTAACCTACTGCGCCACCAGGGAGGGCCGAAACTTAAATTTTTTAATCCAAAGTTACTTCAGTAAAAAAAAAATTTTAAATGAAATAATTTCCCGTTTAGTGGAACAAAAATAAATTTTTAAGACCATACAATAAAGGGAAAGTGGCAGGGAAGCACCTTGGCAGTAATTCCATAAACATGGGTGGATATACATGTGGATATGAACTGAACTATGGTATATATGAGCTACACAGCCGAGAGCAGGTGCACACCTGCACACACCTGAGCACACTTCAATAGGCTGAGCACACCTGGCAGCTGGCCCCCTGGGCTGGCACCTCCTACCTACAGGAAACACCCCGTTAACACCCTGTAAACATGTGGGTGTCCTAAAACACCCACGCAGCTGGTGAGTGGCCTCAGGAGTAATGATTTAAATTTCAAAGACAGTCTTCATTCAAAAAAGAAATCTAATAATTGCAAAGTTGTCATTAATACTGTCAGCTGCTACTAAGTAGTGGTTATTCTCTGTTTCACTAGTGGAAAACCTAGATGTCCTGTCTAGGACTTGAGATATGGACAATCAAAGGTTAGAGGTTAGCATCTGAAACAACCCAAGGGAGTGAACAGCTTTTGATTCCCTTTCCCACCTTCTTTTCTTTTTTTTTCCCCACCTCATTTTCAACTGAAAAAAGAGAAAAAACAAAACAAAAACAATTTCAACAGCATGCCAAAGACTCTTACTACCTACATAAGAAGTGGCCTGTAATACAATGTTTGTAATTCCTCTACTAGAATCTCATAACAGTGAGATAAAGTGGGTTTTAAAAATCCAAACCATTTAGAAACCTTTCCTATAGTAAGATGGATCAACTCTGTAACAGAAGTGAAAAATCTTTGAAGTACAGTGGAAAGAGCAGTATCTTACAATTCCGACTGGAGACTTCCTGATCTATTCATGTTTTACAAGTTCAATTTTTTACTTTAAAATACAGATAGTCCCCCAATATCTTAGGATTCTGAGTACATACATACAATAATACACTTCAGTTTTTTTCATCATTGCTTTTGTTCTATAGGCTCAGCTCTGAATGAGATGGATCCCATTTCCACTGACTAAGAGAAGAGCCAGAGAAGTGTGGAAGCTGCCCTCTTGGTGTGCAACAAGAGTCTGTAAATGATTTGTACTCACTGACGCTCTATGAAAGGACCCCATCAGCCGATCAGTTGTGACAGCCTCTCTTCTTCTTAGTTTGATCTCCCAAAGACACTAGTAATTGTAAATATGCTTCTAGTAAAAATTTCACTAGGTAAAAATATTTTTTAAAAAATTTATTTACTTATGCATATAGAACTGGGGTACAGGCCAGAGGTGCAGGGGTGGTGAGAGGCTTCACCAGAGACAGAGTGGGGAGCAGAACAGGCCGACTGACCAAGTACACTGCTGAGGGGAGCAGCGGGCGGGTCAGGAGAGGTCTGGTGTGCCATGTGGGTCACTTCCAGTCAGGGATCGAACTCATGCGGAAGTGGCTTTAGCTTCTCAGAGCTGTGCTTTAACCCGCTGCGCCACCAGGGAGGGCCCAAGGTAAAAGCCGTTTAATACTAAAGCAAAAATTAGCATCATTCAGGCTGAGCCTAAAATCTAAGCCCCTAACCTTGGAGGAAGGAAGGGGTGAGGATTTGATCAATCACCACTGGGCTGCTACAGTGCAGCCTTCATCAGAGTCTAACTGGTGGGGTCCAGAGAGTGTCCAGGTTCCTGAACACGTGGAGGGTGTGGTGCCCAGAGAGGGCATAGACACCTGTGCCCTGTGCATTGCTTCGATCTGGCTGTCCCTGAGTAGCATCTGTTGTCATAAGCTGGTGATTTAGTGGGTACACTTTTCCTGCTTCTGTGTGCCACTTAGCCAATTATCACAACCGAGGAGGAAATCATGGGAACCTCCAGGTGACAGCTGGCTACTTAGAAGTGACAACCTGGGACTCGTAAGCGACATCTGAAGTGGGGAGAGGGCATTTTTACAGGCTGGAGCCTCAGCCTGTGGCACCAGCTGCAAGCCTCGGGCAGACAGCATCACAATGTCACTCAAGCACAGGGCATTTAGCTGGTGCCTGTAGAGAACTGGAGAACAGGCAGTGGGGGGATCGGGGTGGGGGGGAGGATGGCACACTTGGTACCTGAAGTACTGATCATAGAGGAGAGAGAGTTTCCCCTACCTAGAGGTTGTATCCTGCACACGACCTGGGTGTGACAGGCCCTTGTTCTAAGTGTTGGCAGCAGTTTGTTGCTAGTTTTGGAGAAGATAATTCCACACTACCAACTGCCCCAGCACCTTCCTTTCAAGGGGAAATACTGAGATGCCTTCCGTATGCAATATTTACAAAAGTGCCAGCCCAGAATTATAAAGGACAAAGAAATGACACTTCTGATAGTGTCTTTAATATTGCTTCCCGGAAGCCAAACATGGACTTCAGAGTGACATTTCATTACTTTGATTTAAACAAAAAACAAAAACTCGTTAATAAAAAAGTTAATTTGTTAAATATATATATATGTATGTATATATGTATAAAATGCAAAACCTGAGTGGACACAGGAATATATCCAGTCTCTATAAATTCAACATAACAATGCTTAAGTGGCCAGTGTATACTTCCAGAGTTAAAATGGGTGGGTATGTACAGCAAATAGAAAGTTTTGACCAGTTATGTGACATTATTTATACAGTCACTATCCATCACTCATAATCTTCCCAGTTTTTTTGCCCCTAAGTCTGTCAAGGAAAGTAACACCTGAGTTGTTCCTCCCAGCTACCAAGTCACAGCCGTGGGCCTCTGAGGGACGTGGAGGTTCTCCGGGCCCAAGTTCCACGCTCCTGGCCCTCATTGCCATGGCTGCGATTCCCAGTTGGGTGAGCCTGGCAGGAGCTCACATTCAGTTAACCAAAACAAAATCGAGCAGAGTAAACAGGACTCTCTTGCAATTTTCTTGCTGTGTCTTCAAAAGCATCAAGCAGCGAGGCTTTCCAAAAACATGCTGACAAATACTTCTGCTGGTCCTCGATCTAAATTCTAGAACTAAGCACCTCTGTGAGGTCATTCTTGGGTTAAAATATACACAGTCCATCTGCCACATCACATCTTCATTGGCTTCAATTAAGATGCTGTTTGGATGAAGAATACATTTAACTCTCTGGTTTAGCTGATTCCTAGAGGATGTGCATTGTGGGGGAAGGAGGTAAATGGGGGCACACCTACATGAGAGTTTTCATACTGTTAGTATATACCTTTGCTTTTTTGAAGATTTTATTTATTTTTGCATAGAAGAGCTGGTGCCGGGGCCCTCCCTGGTGGTGCAATGGGTTAGGACGAAGCACTGTAAGCTGGCCACAGATGCTTCAGTGCGAGTTTGATCCCCGCCTGGGAGGTGACCCAATGGCGCGGCAGACCTCTCCTGACCCGCCCGCTGCTCCCCTCAGCAGTGTACTTTGTCAAGCTGCCTGTTCTGCTCCCCACTCTGCCTCTGGTGGATCCACTTACCACCCCTGCACCTCTGGCCTGTACCCCAGTTCTGTATGTATAATAAAAAAATCTTTAAAAAAAAAAAGAAGAAGAGCTGGGCCACAGGTATAGAGCGTGAGAGGACTCACCAGAGAGAGAGTGAGGAGAACAGTGGGTGGATCCACTGTGGGGAAGACAGGAGTGGTCTGCTGCACCATGTGTGGGTCAGCTCCCTGGCCAGGGTTCAAATCCAGGCTGTCACAGTCATAGTGCTGAGACTTTACCCGTAGGTCACCAGGGAGGCCCATGTCAGTGTGTACGTTTCATAGCATGTTTACGACAGCATAAACAGCATCTGAATTTTGTACCTTGGGAAGCCAGAACCAAATGTCATGTTGTATCCAACAGCTTCATGGAAACAGGGGTCTTTGCTGAATAATCTCCTAAGTCCTGGCAGACACTAGGCCATTCATGAGAACCACTCTCCTCCAGGCCTCATAAACAGACAATGGCCTTTTATGAAAGCTAGGCCATCACCGGGGTCAAGAACAGGGCCAGAGGCCAAACTGCCAACTGTCCCATTCTTCCTCCACTGCTTTATAATGACAGGACCTTGGAGGCAGTGTTTAGGCTAAGTGCCTGGAATCCCTCACTTGTCACAGTTGCAAGGGTTAAGTGAATTAATACATGTACAATCTCTTAAACGTTTAAAGTGACAAACACGGGTAGCTCAACCATCTCCCACTTAATTTTCTTATAACCTCCTCCCCATCTGCCACAGAAGCACCTGCTATTGCTGACACCAGATGCTTGTGCACTCTGGGAGCCCAGACCTGCCACCTCGGGGTGCTGGGACCCACACATCCTGACTCAGCAGACCACACATGCTCACGGACATCTGTCAAGATCCATTGTGTTTCAAAGCCACACTGGGTCTAATAACTAAGGCAGGCTAATTACAATTCAGATGGATCCCATTTCTGTTATGAGTGAGAGTTTTAAGAGGCAGACTAATCAACAAGAAGGCATGTCTCAGCCCTGCCTTCGATACAGACATGGGAGCCACAACAGAGTCTGCTGATTATAAATCTGTGATAAGAGCCGTATCAATGATGAACAATTGTGGCAATGTTCTTCTCTAGGTTGAGAAGCATGAGATGAAAAACTTCCTCTTTGGAGAGTTAACTAGAACCAGTTTGATTCTACAGCCAAGATATACTTAAGAGCATTTAAGGATCGAGGGACTCGTTTTAACTTGCATCCAACTTCTAAAAGAAACGAGTCATCAGGCCATGAAAAACATGGAGAAGACTTAAATATCTATAACTAGATGGAAAGTGCCCATATGAAAGAGCTGTAAGTATGATTTTAACTACAAAGCATTGCGGGAAAAGGCAATACTACAGAGACAGCAGAAGATGAGTGGCTGCCAGGAGCTGGAGAGAGAGATTAACAAGCGCAACACACATTTTGAGGGCAGTAAAAATACTTGGATGATGAAAGGATGGATAAAAGTCATTATTCGTTTATTCCAACCCACAGAATGTGCAACACCAAGAGTGAATGTAACCTAATGTAAACTATGGACTCTGGGTGATTCTGATGCTCCATCTGTGGGTTCCCTGACTAGTTAATGTCCCACTTTAGTATAGGAAATGCGTAATGGTGGGGGGGGGCATGTGCATTGTTGGGGTAGATGGTAAATGGCAAATCTGAACAGTCCCCTCAGTGAAGGTGTGTACCTAAAATGGCTCTTAAGAAGAGTTTAATTTAAAAACTTGTTTAAGTTAGCAAAACCAAACACCTAGTCACCCTGCAGAATAACCGAATGGGAGGGTAACACAGGAGCCTGCCCTTACATAACCTCATTATCCAGATTTTCTCCCTACACTGCCTGTCACCATCCCAGAGCAAAATCAAATACAGACAAGTCTGAGAATGATTCATGAAGGGTTAGGATTGCCAAGACAAGGCTGCAGTCATGCTTAGGAATACTTGGGGACAACTGCTGTGTGGGAATCTTTTTTTTTTTTTAAAGATTTATTTATTTATGCATACAGAACTGGGGTACAGGCCAGAGGTGGAGGGGCAGTGAGAGGATTTACCAGAGATAGAGTGGGGAGCAGAACAAGCCAACTGATGAAGTGCACTGCTGAGGGGAGCAGCGGGCAGGTCAGGGGAGGTCTGTGTGCCATGTGGGTCACCTCCCAGGCGGGGATCCAACTCATGCTGAAGTGGCTTTAGCTTCTTAGCGCTGTGCCACCAGAGGGGCCAGGAATCATTTTTTTTTAACCCCTTATGTGGGTGTCCACTGAGGATGGAGTTGGTATCTGTGTGCGTGTGAGAGAGATTCCTGTACCGACAAGCCATTCTCTAACACAAGTGTAAGAACTCAGCTTAATCCTGACACTGCTACCCAGTGATGCATCAGATTCCATTGGTGAAGGCTCAGTCACCAAGACTGTTCTGCAGTTAGAGTCAGATGCAAAGCCCCTGTGCTTCTGAGCAAATCAGTGGTCCCCAGGACACCCTCTTCAGCAGACACCACTATGCTAAAACAGCTCAGGAAACCCATTTACTGACCAGATCATCAATTTATTACAAAGGCTTCTATATCTTAGAACAGCCAAGCACAAGAGAGGCAAGGCTCAAGGTAAGGAGACGGCACAGAGCTTCCATGCCCTCTCCAAATCTCCACGTGTTCATCCACCAGGAAGTGCTTGAAAATCTCTTGCTCTTCAATTCTCACGGTGGCCTCAGTATGTAGGCATGAGTGAACTCAACTGGCCAGTGGCGACTGGACTCCATCTCTGCTCTGTTTCCCCTCTGAGAAATCCAGAAATCAGAGGAGTGGGGCTGCAAATCATGCCTTTTTTTACCTTCATTAACATAACAAGAGATACCTTTATCACTCAGGGTACTTGGGAAATGCAAGGAATTGGGGAGCAGTGATCCAGGAATTGTGGGTGAAGATTTAAATATATATTTCTTGTAAATTGCCATATTGCACCTCCCCCAGGCCATTTACTAGCATTTCACCTGCAACTACTTCTTTTTTTTTCTTTTTAAAGATTTATTTATTTATTCATACAGAAATGGGGTACAGGCCAGAGATGCGGAGGGTGAGAGGATTCACCAGGAACAGAGTGGGGAGCAGAACAGGCAGAGCGACGAAGTACACTGCTGAGGGGAGCAGCGGGCGGGTCAGCAGAGGTCTGCCACGCCATGTGGTCACCTCCGGGGCAGGCGGGGATCAAACTCATGCGGAAGTGGCTTACGCTTCTTAGTGCTGTGCTTTAACCTGCTGCACCATCAGGGAGGGCCCTCACCTGCAACTACTTCTTATGTGGTTTATAAAAACAAACCTTTCACCCATTAGGCAAACTCACAACATGGACCCAATGAACATCAGTATGACAGAATTTTGAAAATTAAATGGTCTCCTCAGCGATATACAGGAAAATTATTATCCCTGGAAGACTTGGAAAGATTCAAAGTGACAGGAAAATATAAGGAAATTGACAAGTGAAGAAAACTTCTTTACACCAAATGTCAGCCTGAGGTATGAACAAGAGGCATTCACGTTAACAGATTTTGTCCTAGAAGTCTGACAATTACCAGTAAAAGAGCAATGGCTCCATTAGCAATGTAGCTCTCTCTTCAAAAGGTGTCAAGCAAAAGAGAAGAATCTGTTAGCTACACTAAGCTCATCATCTCAACTGGAACAAGTCATTAATAAAGCCACCACTACTAATCTAACTCTCGAAAGATCAGGTCAACCTCAACTAAAAATACTCAAGTTCCATTCACAGGTGAACACAGTATTGTCACCTCTGGCTGCTATCACCGGGCTGGGTAGTGCTGTCCCCAAGGTCACCAGAGGCTGTGTCTGTGACTCCAGAACATGTCACTTACATGTCCTGCTCTCTGGAGAGAAGAGAGGAGAGCACGGAGCGTTTTCTGTGTATTCTCGTGGTCCCTGACCCTTGCCTCACTCACTCCTTACCACAAGGACAGTGCGAATGACTAGCCCCATTTCTCAGCTGAGTAAACTCCCCTAAGACTAAGTAAATGGCAAAGGTATGGTGACCACACCTTAGGGGAGAAATCCTTTTCTGTACAACTATTATTTGCAAGGATGTAAAACAGTGGTACTTCATTTAAAAAAATTAAAAATTGGCCCTCCCTGGCTGCACAGCGGGTTAGGACACAGCACTGCAAGCCAGCCGCAGAGGCTTCATGAGACTTCAATCCCCGCCCCAGAGGTGACCCACCTGGAGTGGAAGACCTCTCCTGACCCGCCCACTGCTCCCTCAGCAGTGTACTTCATCAGTCAGCCTGTTCTGCTCCCCACTGTGTCTATGGTGAATCCTCTCACCGCCCTTGCACCCAGTTCTGTATGCACAAATAAATCTTGATGATACAATTCTCTCCTGATGCTGGGCAGGCAGAGCAGCATCAGGCAGCCACACGGTCACAGAGGAGGCAATGATAGCCTACAGATTGCTTTTCATTTTGGGTACAGCATTCCATAAGCTACGAGGTGTTTAACACTTCATTTGAAAACAGTCTTTGTATTAGAAGTCTTTTTGCCCGACTGAAGTGTTCTGTGTATGTTTTGGGCAGGTTAGGCTAAACTAGGTTCAGCAGCTTGCATGTATTAAGTGTACTTTTGACTTAAAATATATTCAACTTATGGCCCTCCCTGGAGGTGCAACGGGTTAGGACGCAGCACTGCAAAGCTGGCGGCAGCCGCTTCAGTGCGAGTTCAATCCACACCCCGGAGGTGACCCACATGGCATGGCAGACTTCTGACCCGCCCGCTGCTCCCCCCAGCAGCACTTCACAGATCTGCCTGTTCTGCTCCTCACTTTGTCTCTGGTGAGTCCTCTCACTGTCCCTGCACATCTGGCTTATCCCCCAGTTCTGTATGCATAAAATAAATAAATCTTTTAAAAATATATATTCAACTTTAATGGGTTCATTCTGATGTGATCCCGTAAGTAGGAGACAGTCTATGTAGCTACAAGATTCATAAAAATAGGGCGGGGAGGGGGAGTTGTCTTGTTCCCGACTACAGACATTGTCAGGCATAAAAAGCAGTCCCCCAATACCTGTTAAATGGCAGAATGAACAAATGAGGCCCTGGCCCCCTCGCCAGGATAGTAGTAACCTGCCACCTTCTTTCACAGCCTTGTGAGTTGGCTGTCCTGTCCGCCCTGTGCCCCAGAACAAGATAACAGAGCTGGTCAAATCAGTGAGGGAAACAGCCGCTGAACGTTTGCAGCACATGGACTTCTGGTGCTTCTGTGCTTCCCATGGGATACAACAGACTCGAGGTCTCTGAAGAATAGGGGTGACTGTTATCCCTGGCAAAGTCAGCACTTTGGAAACTGATCATCCTGTTTTCTCTGCATAACTCTGCTCCTTGGGACTTGTCTGACATCCAATCCAATATATATGCAGTGCTGCACTGATAATATCTTCATTGGGGAGATTTCAACCACATACATACTGGAGGGGGAGCTACATAATACAATATCTCACAACATAAAATACATGTCACATCTTAGAGCCACACAATGAACCTGCCTGTTACACGCACCAAGCCAGAGACCGTCTGCACAGCAAAGTATACTTATTGCTCCTGAAGTTTAAGAATTTCAAAAGCTGTATGAATATTCATGCCAGTGTAGGAATACAGATTCCTACTCCGATGTGAAGACCAAATGATTAGATGATCAGTTTCCAAAGTACTGACTTTGGTTTTACACGGTGCCAGGGGTAACGGTCACCCCTATTCTTCAGAGACCTCGACCATGTTGTATCCCATGGGAAGCACAGAAGCACCAGAAGTCCATGGGCTGCAAACGTTCAGCGGCTGTTTCCCTCACTGATTTGACCAGCTCTGTTATCTCGTTCTGGGGCACAGGGCGATAGGACAGCCAACTCACAAGGCTGTGAAAGGAGATGGCCTCCTGACAGCCAACACTGTGACAAAAGACAAGAAGCTGGGAGCAGCCAAGCTCCTTTTACCACATGGAAAGAAGGGCAGCGTGTAATTATGTCCTACAGTCTCTGGTCTCTGCTAGACACCAGGGAAAATGGGATCTGTTGTGTGCAGGATGGAATTCCATATCTAGGAAGTTGAAATACTTGTGGGTGGAAGAACATGGACAGCAAGTAGTGTCAAGGGGAAAAACTGTGTCTGGATTAAGAATTCTTTTAGATGAAGTTTCTAGCTGATTTCAGTTGCTCGAGACTGGGCTACCCTGGCTTTTGTAAGTTAGTAATTTGGTGGAAAATGTACAATTACATGAAGTTTTGATTTCAGTCTGTCTTTGTTACACGTTCAAGGCCAAGAGAACAAAGAGAAGTACCTACAGAAGAAGACAACGTGTTCAGTGAGACACAGAATGGAACCTACCTACAAGTACGCAGTGATCACACCTACCAGTGTCTGCGACATCTTTATCTCCACTATTCCCCTTATTAAAAAGTTAGGGAAAGAAGGAAAGAAATGGGAGGACAGAGGAAGAAGAATCTAGTTATTTGTTCCACAATCATTGAGAAGATCACTATTTTTGATTAGTGTGTTTTTTTTTTTTAAGATTTATTTATTTGTACATACAGAACTGGGGTACAGGCCAGAGGCTCAGGGGTGGCGAGAGGCTTCACCAGAGACAGAGTGGGGAGCAGAACAGGCAGATCTACGAAGCACACTGCTGAGGGGAGCAGCGGGCGGGTCAGGAGAGGTCTGCCACACCATGTGGTCACCTCCGGGGCAGGCGGGAATCGAACTCATGCGGAAGTGGCTTTAGCTTCTCAGTGCTGTGCTTTAACCCGCTGCGCCACCAGGGAGGGCCCGATTAGTGTTTTTAATGACTTAATCTTGGAGACATTTACAAAACATAAGTTTTCAACTGGGACCTTTCTGTTCTCTTTTTTTTGTGGGACTGTAATTCCAAGCCAAGATCTTTATATCTATGTTTTCATATCACTGTTCATTTTTGTACAATTTTTGATTTTTCCTCTCAGATGTTGTCCCCATAAAATTACCACCCGCAAGACACCCATGAACTATCACTACGGTCTCTTGTGCTCTTCCTGCCCATTTTGACCCCTCTCCCTCTCCCCACTCTGCTGAATATATCTGACTTGTTTTATACCTGCTAGTTTTTTCTTTTTTTTTTTTCTGATCCCTATATTCCTCCTCTACATGAAATCATCCAATACTTTTTCCCTTCTGACTTAACTTCACTAAGCATAATGCCTTCCAGCTTCATTCATGTTACTGTAAATGGCCTGAGATTATCTTTTTTGATTGCTGAGTAGTATTCCTTCCTGTATACAGACTACATCTTCTGTTTTGGGCATTTACGTTTTTTCCACATCTTAGCTATTATAAATATAGCTCTGTGATAAACACAGGACTGCAGGTTTCCTTTCAAATTAATATTTAATCCTTTGAGTAAAGGAGTAGAATTGCTGTATCATACAGCAGCTCCAGTCAAAGCCAAGGTTCTAGTCTCATTAATGTACAAAACTACTTTTATAACATACCCTTCTTTAAATATATATATATATAAATGCTTGACCTATATATTCTGAATCAAGTAAAATGAAAAATTTGCTTTTAAAAGCACACATATTCATGATGAATAGATGATATTAAAGTACTAGAAAATTCCACTACAATCCAAGACCCAAATGGAGCCAATGTAAATAGAAAATACATTAATGAGGATCTTATCCAGGACTATTTATGGCGGGATTATCACTGCAAGGTGCAAGGTACCCTAAGAGATGGGAGGTAGAGGGATCTTTAATCAAACATGCCCATAAACTCTCACTTCTACTAGTTCCATATTTATATATTCACAAAGCATCACAGTGTATCAAACAAGCTCTGGAGTAAAGAATAGGGCTGAACCTTATTAACAGCAAAATCATTTTTCCGTATGTGGCATCCATTCCCATCAAGGGAACACCCTTCAAGGAACGTTGAACAAATCTCAAGTAATGATAACTAGTGCATGAAGAAAAACACTCTCACACTCAAAAGAAAAAAAACATACCTACTTCGAGAACAACTTTCAGAAGTGTCACAGGCTCAGAGCAATGGCCATTAACTCCTTACTGCCATCTTGTCAGAGATATTTTTCTAAATTTAAATATAAATGTAGCCAGGGCTGAGTATTTTTTATTAGAGCTCCGGTGATTTGCATAGGGCTGGTTTAAAACTAAACAATGTGAGTGGCCCTTAGCTGAGTCTCTCAGTAGGAGGCACAAAGGAACAGGACATCTGCCAATAACTGATGAGAAACCAGGCAGGCGGGGAGGGGGGAGGAGAGTAGCCTTCAGATAGCCGAATGCAGGAAGAAGAACAGATCCAAGCAGTGTTCCTGTGCTCTCAACACTGGCCAGACTCTGAAGAAGGCATTTGAGTTTCCAGCTGGTCCCAATCTAACTGAATCTCAAAAAAAAAAAAAAAAAAAAATTAGTCCTAAAAGAAGGGCAGTGATTTCAGGTAAGGGACCATCCTCAACATCCTGCAGAAAGAGGGCTCTGATTCCAGACCCAGGAGAATCAGGATAGAGCTAAGTACCCTTAGAGAAAAGGAACGTTCTCCAAAGGTCTCCAGAAAACAGGGCATCCCTGTCCCCACTAAGACAGGAAACCACTTGGAAACTCCCAGCTGTGGCTCAGGAGGTAGCCAGAAAGGGGTTAACCCTTGAGGCTTTAAATGGCAAGTCAATTTGCTGACTTTGGGGTCCATACTGCTCTCTAAAACACCAGCGAAGAAACAGACCAGAGAGTGAAAAATACAGTTTGGTGATCCGCCAGCGTCGTACCTTACAGCAGCACAGAGTCAAAAACCACAGTTACACATACCATGTGGATGAGTCTCAAAACATAATGCCAGGAGGAAGAAACTCAGTCCCAGGTAATGTATTTAGCATGTTCCATTTACATAAAGTTCCCCAAGAAGGACAAAACCAAAAATATAATAGTTGGGAATAGGTAGGTAAATGTAAATCTGTTTTTAAGGATTTAGGGAATAAAGAACACAAAACTAAGTGAAATAAGGTCATTGTCATTCCCTTCTGAAAACTCTCCTAAAACACAGGTATCTGTCTCCTTAGCTGGGTGGTAAGCATGGAAAGTTCTCGCTTATTGCTAGTCTTTAGTTACATAGGTTTTACAGGTATTTATTTATCACAATTTTGAAAGCAAGTGATTCTCTTCAGACCTTACAAGGAAAAACTTAAAAAGTCAAATACGGGGCCCTCCTTGGTGGCGCAGAAGGTTAAAGCACAGCACTAAGAAGCTAAAGCCACTTCAGCTCGAGTTCCCTCCCTGCCCCGGAGGTGACCCACACGGCGCAGCAGACCTCTCCTGACCCACCTGCTGCTCCCCTCAGCAGTGGACTTCATCTGTCCGCCTGTCTGCTCCCCACTGTCTCTGGTGAAGCCTCTCACCGCTCCTGCACCTCTGGCTTGTACCCCAGTTCTGTGTGCATAAATAAATAAATCTTTAAAAAAAAGGCAAATGGGGAAAAAATTTCAGATGGACCAGTCAGGATTTAGGCAGGAGAGACTAACTAATGTCAAAATGCTCTGGAATTTAGTGAGTCTTTGCAATTAAAACAGGAAATTCCGTTACATCTTCTCTGTTCCAGGGACTTGGAGACTGTCCCTGGTGGCTTTGTTTTGGTTTGTCTTTCATCTACATTTTTTCATGTTTGTGGAAACACAATCATAGCTGAAGAGGGACCCTTCTGACTGTCTTGAGGAACACAAACTTTCACCTGTGCCACCAGACAAATGATAACGGACAGTGAAAAGGCTGCAGAACAGAACACTTCACGAGCTGCACTTGAAGGATCACATAAAGCTTTACCCTCTGCCAACATTCTCAGCCACTGTCTGCTCTTTTTTAAAGATTTATTTTTATTTATCCAGACAAGAACTGGGGTGCATGCCAGAGGTGCAGGGGGTGAGAGAAGTCACCAACGACAGAGTGGGGAGCAGAACAGGCAGATCCACTGAAATACACTGCTGAGGGGAGCAGCCGGCGAGACAAAAGAGGTCTGTCATGCCAGGTGGGTCACCTCCCTGGCTGGGGATCAAACTCAAGGCCGCAGTGGCTACCAATAGCTTGACAGCGCTGAGTTTAATACCTGCCCTCCAGGGAGGCCCCAAGTTCGCTCACCTTTTACCAGGGTCTGAGCTGGGAACATGCTAACAGCTTCATTTCTGATCTCACGTGTCAGGCTTTACTCAGGAAGGTTTTAAAGGTCAGCCATATCTCTCAATCATTTAATACGTGGAGGGACTCAATAATCCTTTACTTTAAAAAACATGATTCTAGGGTTTTGAAATTGCATTTAAAATATATTAAAAAAAAAACCCTCAGGATCATTGAAAGTGTTTCAAAACTGAAAGCAATCACTGTGAGCAGAGATTGCGTTTCCAACTACATAATACTCAAGATACCATACAATAATATCCTTAGGGAAGTCACACACACACAGGCATCAGCACAACTCCTCCTTGATTTGGAACATATTTCCTGAACTAATGACAACACTTGCTAGGGTTGCTTATAAAAGACATTTTTAAAATTTTCTGCACAGCTTCTAGTCTTGGATTTTAAATAGGTTTTACCATGGGCCCATAATAGGATGTTCGCAATCCAGTTAACTTAAAGTTCAACAGAGCATGTCCTTAAATAACATCATTTCACTCAATATCACTTTATTATAACTCTGATAAAAAAAAAATTCCAGCTGATGGTGCATGAAAGTTTTGCTTAAAGTCACAGTTTCCAAGAACTGATGGACTATGAGGATGTGTGATTCTCTCTTTCACCTGATTTAAGTTTAATTTTTCCAGGTAAATCAATAAAAATATATCCATAAATAAACTCTGCAGATACTTAAAACACTCAAGTAATAGGACTTAGCAAGTAAAATCGAAAGTCTGTAAGCAATAAACAAAATTGCTACCAAGGGCAGCCCGTCAAAGTGTGCTTCTGCATTGATCTAGACAAATGTTCCTTGCACAACTCTCCCTCCCAAACACAATAGAACAAGGTCACAAAGTTATTGGAGGACAGACAAAAGAAACTTAAAAGGCGGCTGAACAGTCTCCCATACACATTGGGGGAAGGTAGCATACTGACTATTTGTCATGTAAAACCTTTTCTTATGTTGGCTGTAGGTGGGTTTAAGTGAACTTGGCAGTTTCATAATGTGACAGCAACAGATTCTTACAAGACCTGAGCTAAATGATTCCTGCCTCCAGTGTGATGCATAATATCTAAGAAGACAAGAGATAAATGGATACAGTCTGTAAGCAAACGTATCATCTTTACACAAAAACTGCATATGAGACACAAGTTAAATTCACCTTTCCCTATATATACCTCCCCCCAAAAATGTTTCAAATCCATCTATCAGATATCTGCAAGAACATACAAAGTGGAAGGACTCAGAACTCATGGCTGTAAAAACTCTAAAGCAAACACCTGCTTGGGGATGGAAGGAATGTTATTCAGAACATAATCTGAAGCTAAAGCCCAGCGACTTGCTGATAAATTGATGTGAGCTGTATGGTTAAGAGAGGAATCCATGAGAAAACCAACATTGCACACTTGAACAAAAGGAAGTTTTACTAAAACAGAGAGACTTTGAGAAGAGCTAGTTGGGTGGGAAAATCAGGAGTTTAGCTTTAAACAAGCTAACTCTGAGAGGCCAGCTAGACTGTAAGCAGAGAAGGCCAGAAGATGGTGTAGATTTGTGTGACTTTGCATGAAAGAGATGTGAAGCTATGTCCCTGGATGGGATCACCTCCCACTTCATGTAGAGCAGACCCATCTACCAGACAGGGTAAAGGCAAGATACATAGTTTGAATCACTTTGAAAAGAGAGTCCACTAGGAGTTTCACCGGTGAAGAAAACTATTTCCTGTGCAAATAAGCAGCATACCCCAGTGGGCAGAGGAGATAAGAGTACATGTAGAAGTATCTGAATCTAGTTCATTACCACCGTTTATCACATTAATTAAGGAATGCTGGGTTGACATCAGTCCTGCATGGAGAACAGGGGACTGAACTCAGGCTACGGTGGTGACGGTGCTGAGATTGAACCCCTAGGCCCCCAGGGAGGCCCGGCTCTGGAAAGTTCTAATGAAGAGGCTACCTAGCTGAAGGGGCAAATCAGGAGGAAAATCTATGTAACAGTATAAATGCTATGTTGACTAAAAATGTTAGCATTTCTAGCCTGCCCCTAATCCAACACTAGCGAGAAACCATTGCACCATCAAGAGGTTGCTGTATTTATGTATTATTTTGTGTGTAAACTGGCCAGCTTATATGGAGGACACCAGAGAGTCAGGACCCAGGATGTAACTGGTTGGTATGTCCATGTCCTATTAATTGTGAAAACTGTTTACCTTTAGTGAGAATATTGGAAACTTTCACAAAGTCCCTAAATTTCTTTATCTCCTGCTATAGTTTTAGGACATATTTATCTTAGGACTGATATTCAAGACAAAATTTGACTAACTGCCTCTCATTATATGGTACCCCCAATTAAATAATCACCAGGAGAGCAGAGGAGACAGAAAACCCTCTTTGATATAAGTTGTGTATTTTTTAAATATGCAATCACTGAAGAATATTTAGTAAGCTCAGAGACATTCAGTGAAGGACACCTTAGAGTCAGAGCTGAAGGTGGTGCCTTAAAACATAACCAGAATCCAGCAATTCCACTTTTGGGAATATACCCCAAAGAACTGAAAGCAGAGACTCAAACAAATATTTGTACAACCATATGCACAGCAGCATTATAGACAATAGCCAAACCCTGGAGGCAACCCAAGTGTCCGTCAAAGGTGAATGGGTAAATAAAATGGGACGGATGGACAGATGGACACACACACACACACACACACACACACACAGGAATAGTACACAGCCCTTAAGAGGAAAGTGTGATACATGCTACAAAGTAAAGCCAAAGTAAAGCCTTGGTGAAACAGACCAGACACAAAAAAGATCAATATTGTCTGATTCCACCCATTTGGGATACTCAGACATTCAGGTAGACACAAAGTAGGACACAGGTCTCCAGGGCCTAGGAAAAGAAATAATGAAGAGTTACTGTTTAATATGTAAAGAGCTTCTGTTTGAAACAATAATAAAGTTCTGAAAATAGAAAATGGTGATGGTTAAATGGACTTAACACCACTGAACTGTACACTTAAAAACAAAGAGGAAAACTTTATTTTTTATATATGTACACACACTTTACAATAAAGAGAGTACAGATCATTCCCTACTTCCAAAATTGGTGAGCAATTAGGAGGCAGAGTTAGGGCTGGAGATCTCTCCTAGAGGGAACAGGATGCAGGACACCAGAGAGGTTGGGCCAGACAAGAAAACTCTTGGCATAAGGAAGCAGCCTCAGCCCCGGCAGCACCAGAGCCCTCACTTCCAAACGCTGCAGAGGTAAATGGTGGCAGGCGTGACATTCTGCCTGATAATCATCAGCCAGGAGATATGTGAAAGACGATGAGGAGAAAGGTGGCTTCTCGTATCACTAATCATGTGCAAGAGCACAAGCTGAGAAGGAATACAGTATGACAGCCGTAGATCTGCAGAAGTCTGAGTATCTGTTTCCCAGCCTGTTTCACGCATGGAAAAATAAACCAAGGTCTGTGAGCTAATAATGGGCAGCTCTTCTCATCTTCATCAGCCTGTGCACAGCCCTGTCTGATGAACCGTAAGGAACACACACACATATGCTTCTCAATACACCGAGTATTTTGTGTGCGTTCCTGGAATGCTTTCTTCTCCAAAATGTTTGAAGTGCTCCAATCCAGTCTCCAATGAAGTTCAAAGAAATCTTTTCACACCTGTCAGAACAGCTAACAGAAGAGAATCAAGACTCTCTTAGGAGGCCTCAGGTCATGGGCCCAGCAGCTAAAAACCTGGGGTTTTGGAGAAACTAACCAGCTAGAATACAGCAAGCAAGACCCGTCTGCTCACCAAATCAGAGGTGACCACTGCAGGGCACTCTGGGCAACAGAAGCCACAATCAGTTCTACTTCATGGACAAAGAGGAATTTAGGGAGAGCCAGGGAAAAACAAATTCAGAATTTAATTTAGTATTCGCCTATAGATACTGCTACAAAGCAACAGAAAGTCCCACTATAAAGTCCTCCCCTGCTGCATTTAGAACAGGACAAAGAAATCTTACCACCATGCTCTCGTGGGGTCATGTATGCTGAGAGGCAGATTATACCACCCCAAAATATGATACCTTTGTACAGGATTATTTTAAAACTAAAGATGCAGAGGCTCAGAAACTATTTTGTAAGAGATAATGACATTTATGAAGGAAACTTCATTTGTAAGTGTGTTTCTCTTACAAGAAAAGGAAGAAAAGGATGTCTAGAAAATTCACAAGAAAGTTCTGAAGTCAAGAGCCTCCCTGATGGCACAGGGGTTAAGTCTTAGCATTAAAAGCAGAGAAACTCCTTAAATCTGGGTAGTAAACCTTAACCTTGTCTACACTGTGCTTTTTCCTGTCACCTTGCTACTACTACCCCTAGGTTTTCTACTCCCACATCTATCACTCTTCTCTCTCTTTTGTCTCAGTTAAAGATGGTAAACGTGATGGCTTAAGCTACCTCTGGGAGTTAACTCATAATCCACTGGGTATTTCCATGTGTTAGTAAACCATACAAGTTAATAAGCTTGTTTTCGCTTGTTAATAATGTTTTACTACAGGGTCTCAGTCAAGAACCTAATAGGCTAGAGGGTTAATTTAGAGCATTAAATGTCATCATAAGATAAACCCCAAAAGTTATAATGTATAGAAGCGCCTCAAAATATTAAAAATGGGTCCTCCCTGGTAGCACAGCGGGTAAAAGCACAGCACTAAAAAGCTAAAGCCACTTCAGCATGAGTTCAATTCCCACCCAGGAGGTGACCCATATGGCGCAGCAGACCTCTCCTGACACACCCGCTGCTCCCCTCAGCAATGTACTTCATCAGTCATTCTGTTCTGCTCCCCACTCTGTCTCTGGTGAATCCTCTCACCGCCCCTGCACCTCTGGCATGTACCCCAGTACTGTATGCATAAATAAGTAAATCTTTAAAAATTAAAGATTTGTTAAAAATAGTCTACCATATTATTCCAGCAGTCCCACTCCTGAGTATCTATTTGAAGAATGCAAAAACACTAATTGAAAGGAGACAAGCTCTATGTTCCTTACAGCATAATTTACAACAATCAACAAGTAACTATCTAAAATGCCCAATGACAGAACAGTGTATAAAGAAGATATGGTATAGAACCTCCCTGGTGACCCAAAGAGTTAAGTCACAGCACAATTAAGCTATCAGCAGCCACTGCAGCACAAATTCAAGCTCTAACCAGGGACCCACAAGGCATAACAGACCTCTTCAGTGCTCCCCTCACCAGAATAGTTCAGTCAGTCCACAAACTCTGCTCCCCATTCTGTCTTTGGTGAATCCTCTCACCCTCCAGCACCTCTAGCCTATACTCCAATGCTTGGATGTATAAATAAAATCAATCTTTAAAAATAAAGAAGAAGATATGGTGTGTGTGTGTGTGTGTGTGTGTGTGTGTGAGGGTGGAATACTACTTAGCTATGAAAAAGACTGCCTCAAATGGATGGAACCAGAATGCTCCAGTGAAATAAATCAGAAGGAGAAAAATAAATACAGGATAATTTCATTCATATGTGGATTACACAGAAACAAAACAAAGGAACGAACAAAACTAAACCAAAACCCACCCTAGAAATATCAAAGCAGAACTAAGGCTGCTAGAAGGGAGAACAGTGGGATTGGGAAACCAGGGGGGAGGAGCCCACTGGTCTGGGATAAAGGACTTTGGGTATCCTGCTGGAGGGGTGGGTGATGACATGAACCTGAGGATGGATGTGTGGATGATATATAGTGTTGTAAACCAATGTTATCTCAAAAATGAGTTTTTTTTTTTCATTAAAAAAAAATAATAAAACATTAGCAAAACACAACTAGAGAACACAAGTCCTAAATTTCAAATGCAGTACGATTTGCACCACACTAATATTTTAAACGTGATCCTAGAAAGACCAGTACACAATGGAAATGTCGAGGAAGAATTTCATGTAAGATCGCAGACACTATAAATAAAATAAAAGCTAAACAGAAGATTACAAACAATTTGGTTGTGTGAACATTCCAGAAGGAGCTCATGTCATAAGCAATATGTCAAAAAGAACGTATTTCTCCGACAAAGCAGCCCTTCAAGAAGAAGGTGTTAAGATTCTCACTATTAATTTTTTAAGTCATTCATTGCTTTGTAAGATTACACTACGGACCTAGTTTTACCTTTTTTTTTTTTTAAAGATTTATTTATTCGTACAGAACTGGGTACAGGCCAGAGATGCGGAGGCTGAGAGGACTCACCAGAGACAGAGTGGGGAGCAGGACAGACAGATCGACGAAGTACACTGCTGAGGGGAGCAGCGGGCGGGTCAGGAGAGGTCTGCCGCACCATGTGGTCACCTCCGGGGCAGGCGGGAATCGAACTCATGCAGAAGTGGCTTTAGCTTCTTAGTGCAGTGCTTTAACCCGTTGCGCCACCAGGGAGGGCCCTAGTTTTACCTTTTTGACCTTGTTGAGAAGACCAGAGCCCTGGGTGCGGGTGCCTTGGCCACCTTCACAGCAGCTCTTCATAATCCCTTCCTGATCCCCCACCCTAGACAGCAGCCAGCCACAGGCAGCCGCAGGGCAGCTGACATTCCCTAAACTTTTAGTCACAGAAAAGGATCTAAAAATGGGTGAGAGTCTGCCTGCATTTCCTACGAAGATGGTGCCACTTGTGAAGTGTATTTCCCTTTTGCCCTTTGGGGGGCAAAACAAACTAACAGGTGCCCAAAGCTTTGAGTTCTATGGACACTCAAATCAGAGCAAAATGACCCTTTCCTGGAAAAAGGCACAATTTACTTGGAAACTCTTACAAGTATGCAGAATGCCACTTTAGCGTTTTTAGCAAGTGGATAATTCAGTGTGGGTTTCTCCGGAACTTTGAGGGACTCTAGCACTTTAGAAGGGAATGCTTGCAAGGGCCTGCTCCTTAGCTTCCTAACACAGGCAGCAAACAATGACATAACAAATTCCTCAGGTGAGAGATCATTTTTTTATATAACAGATTTATGTATTTCCATGGAGACAGTTACCACTTGATCTTCCTGGAGACACTGGGATTGGAAGGGAAGTTACGGTGTTATCAAGGAAAATGCTGCTGAGAAACTATCTTGCTTTTCCTAAAGCTGTCTGACTCTAGAGTTCACACAAAGGCTAAGCGTTATGCAGGATGGAAGGTAGACAAGGTCTGGATCGCGAAACTCTGCCATAAGCTCTCGAAGCTCTGTAACTTTCCATGGTAAGGAAAGGGCAGCCGGATCTCAGCCTTCAGACACACTCACACCCTCAAGTCTCCCCAGCTTCCCTGAGCAGGCGCAACTGATCACTGAGACCATCCATCCAAGGCCATCACCGGCTGCTCTTTCTCTCCCAAAAGGTAGCAATTCCATTTGTATTCATGCCACATGGATTAAGAACTGAATGTGACAAACATGCTTTTCCCAAACCTTTTGGGAAACCGAAATAAAAAGAGGGAACAGGCCCTCCCTGGTGGCTCAGCGGGTTAAAGCATAGCACTAAGAAGTTAAAGCCACTTCAGCATGAGTTCGATACCCCCCACCCCCCAGGTGACCCACATGGCGCGGCAGACCACTCTTGACCTGCCCACTGGCTCCCCCCAGCAGTGTACTTCGTCAGTTGGTCTGTTCTGTTCCCCTCTCTGTCTCTGATGAATCCTCTCACTGCCCCTGTACCCCTGGCCTGTACCCCCATTCTGTATGCATAAATAAATCTTTTTTTTTTTTTAAAGCGGGAACATAAAACACTGCATTCTAAGTGCCTTGTTTTTATAATGGCAACTGGGAGGGACAATCGAGATGCTCAGAAATTACATGTGGTCATGTAAACAGAAGCACTAGAACTGCAAGGAAAGGGTTTAAATATCGTTTCTTCTGATGATAATAGTACATCTGCATTAGCTTCTCCATCCTGTCTATGAATCTATTTTGGGGTTATTCATGAGGGGGGAGAGGAGGGAAATATTCAGAAAAGTATAAAAGCAAAAAAGTGAAACCCTGTCCCCCCAGATATAATTATTGTTAACATTATGGCGAATTATTCTTGCACACATTTACTAGGCTTCTCTTCTTCCACAATGGATCTCAAAGTGTGGCCTATCCCTATAACAGCATCAGGATGTAGCAAGTTGTTAGAGAAGGATATTCTCAGGCCCCCAGTAGGAAACTCGATGGGTGGGGCCCGACAATGTGTGTGTTAACAAGCACTCCAGCTGATGGTGGTGTTTGCCAAAGACTAAGAACCAAAGACCAGGTATCTCTCTCTCTCTCTCATACACACACACACACACACACACACACCACACACACACACACCCCTCTCGCTCCGCCCATGGATATACTTACTATTTAACACTGTAAGCCCATATTTGGCATCCATATTATATTTCAGAAATTGCCTAAACATTGTCTAATACTCCAGTGCATGCCTGACTGCCCTCTGCCTGGGAGAAGAAAATCACAAAATGGTTCATACCACAAGTTCAGTTAGTTACCAGAGTCAGACCAGACTAAGACATTGAGGGCTGAATAAACAAATCGTTTAGTAAAGTAGGGACCAAGTGAAATCTACTAAAAACAACCTTAGTAGTTACAGAAGGGTTTTAGGGATAAACAACAACAATAACAAGGGACATCTACATTAGCTTCTCCATCCTGTCCATGAATCTATTTTGGGGTTACTCAGAAACTTGCTTTTGCTTTCCAACATTCTGGCTCCATGAACAGCTCCCTGACCCAGCCATCTGCACACACCAGGCCTATCACACACACTCCACCTCATGTCACTGCCAGCCCATCATCCAGCCTCTCCGCTGCTCAAATTCCAGAAAACCTCTCCCCGAGGCTTGACTCACAGGACAGGGTGGGGCGAGTGTGAGAATGAAAAAGAAGAAACCGGGAATAAGCAGCACTGACATCCGATGGCAATGCTGCTTGATTTTGCCCAGTGATCCCTGCACTCTGGAACACATGCCTTTTGAAAACCTTTAGCAGCCCCAGAAAACCAGAACAGTCAATCTGTGGGAACAGTAAAGCTTTTCACTTGTTCAAAGCAAACTATGGAAACTTGACTGTCAAAGTTAAGTGACTGTCAAACTGTCAAAATGATGATAAGGAAAACTCAACTGGGATAAAAACAGGTCATGGTAAGATAAGGCTATCTCAGAGGTATTGGTGCTGCATTGTAAAAGAAAGAAGCTTTGCCAGCGTGGGCTTGTGGTGGACTTTCCTGGGCCCTGTTCCTCTTCTGCAAGAGAGACGTCCTTGGAAAAGGTGAACTGAAAACTTGTCCAGTGCTGACAGAGCAGGAAAGCCAAGAAAGTATAAGGACAGAAAGATGTTACAGCACAAACACCAACCTCTTGCCAACAAAAGAAAGCACATCCCAACCAAATCCTTGTTAGAACTGTCCTGCTTAGCTGGGCAAGGGACAGCGGGTACAAAAGAAAAGCCCAGTAGAAGACTAGGTCACCTGCTTCCTGCAGCCAAAGGCCCAGGCCTGACTGAGAGTTTAATACTTCCCAGCTGGAAGACTGGCAAATCACTTCATCCTACTGAACCTCACTTTCTTCACTTAGAAAATGAGATTAGGGTCTCGCTGGTGGCCTAGGGATTAAGTCTCAGAGCTACTATGTCAAAGGCCCACAGTGATGGCCAGAGTTTGGCCCACATGGCACAGCAGACCTCTCCTGTCTCACCCGCTGCTCCCCTCAGCAGTGGACTTCAGTAGATCTGCCTGTCCTGCTCCCCACTCTGTTTCTGGTGAATCCTCAAACCTCTGGCCTGCACCCCAGTTCTTCTATGAAAATAAATAAAATGTTAAAAAAAAAAAAGATAGTGGGAGTAACAGGGTTTTGTGAGGATTAAGTGATTATATAACGTGCACAGAATACTTTCTCATTTGTAGCCATTAGCTATTATTATCAATAACATCATGAGGGATGTTGGATGTCCGAATCAAGAAGTGGCGGGTAAGATTAAAATTCGTATGTGCCAGAAAATGTAAAATATGGACCTAAATGACAAGGTCACTAAAGAGACAGATGATGAACTGAGTTAAGCAAGCACGCCAGTCCCAAACCCTAGCAGAGGTCACGCATCACACTGCTTCTTACAGTAGCATCTTCCCAGGAACAACTTTTCACCCCAAAGCTGGAGGCCACAGGCAAAGCTGAGCAGAGGAAAGATTCAGTCTACACTCGGGTCAGACTGGGCTCTTATTCCAACACTTCTAATTAGGTGTTCAGCAACAAATTCTTTAAGTGCACTGAAATATGTAGCTTTTGTCCCAATTTTAGCTGCCTTCCAAGATCATTATCAACCCAGCAGAGACAGCCATATAATATGTGATCAGCACACGTCAGGTGTTATGGTAAAATCTTCAAAGGGTGGTCAGAGTTCAAATCAATGATTGCTGAAGACAGCAAACAGTGGACCATCCGACCTTTCCTATGTTGATGCAGAAGGACAATCAGCAAGTCAGCCTGCACCGGAGGGTGAAATCAGGGTTCATTAGGGAGCAATGACCCAGAGGATGGAGAGACATGTGGACAGGCACAGGTAAGGCCACAGAATCCACAGCATTGCTCTGAGGCCCCCTCCTTGAGAACAGCACTGTGCAGCGACAGATTTTCTAGCTCTGGGTTACAAAATCAGCTTGTTTCTTGTTTTAATGTTTTTCTCTAGTCTTTGCTATAGTGGCAGACTTTGCTCCCTTAGGAAGTAACCATTCCACCTGTATTAATAATGATAACAATTTAATAATTTCAATACCCCTATCAATAATGTCAATATTAACAAAGTCAACACTTTCCATTAACAACTGCAAAATGCCTCTTTTTGTTAATGTTCTCCCCCTCCATAATTTGGATGCTATTCCTACCATGAGATACGATGACATAATTAAGAGTTTCACTCATGGAGCACCATTTCATTTGAGTCTACAATCAAGTGCTTTTGTTCATTCTATAAGGTCATAGCTTCTCTATAGACAGATGGCAAACACAATTCAAAACAGGAGGCAGGTTCCTGAAAATAACCTCCAGTAGCAACTCCTGCAAGATAACATGTGTGGAAAACTAACAAGGATGGCCACAGGGTTCCCTGAAAGAATGGCAGGAGGGGGCCTCCGTGATGACCCAGGAGTTAATGACAGAGCTATCAAGCTACCCCAGGCCACTGCAGCACGAGTTCTATCCACAGGCCAGCCAGGGAGCTGACCCACATGGCACAGCAGACCTCTCCTGTCTCACCCTCTGCTCCCCTCAGCAGTGTGTTTCAGTAGATCCGCCTGTTCTGCTCCCCACTCTGTCTCTGGTTAATATGTTCACCCCCGCTCCTCTGGCCTGTACTCCCATTCTTATATGCATAAATAAATTCCAAAAAAATGGCAGGAGGTTGAGGGCCCTCTCTGGTGGCAAAACAGGTTAAGACACAACACTTGGGCAAGCTGGCCTCAGCTGCTGCAGTATGAGTTCGATCCCCAGGGCCGGAGGTGACCACATGGCGCGGCAGACCTCTCCTGACCCGCCCACTGCTCCCCTCAGCAGTGTACTTCGCCAATGTGCCTGTTTGGCTCCCCACTCTGTCTCTGGTGAAGACACTGCCCCTGCACCTCTGGCCTGTACCCCCGTTCTGTATGCATAAAGAAATAAATCTTTTTAAAAAAAAATGGTAGGAGGTTGAAAGGAGCAATAGGATTATAATAATTAGACACTTGCTCTGAAATTAAAGCCATGTTTATAACACATTTTCTGTGAAAAAGATGAAGATTTCTGGTTGTGATTCACAACAAATATTACCTGGAATTAATCACAGAAACCAAAACACAGGAGGAATTCTATACTCTTTTTAAGAGAAGACATTTTATTTGAAATCTTACTTTATTAATATGCCCTTTTCAATTGATGGCAGATATTAAACAGTAGACTTGCCCTGATTAGGGAGCAATGGGGTATTTTAAAAAAACAAACAATAGGAAATACCTGCAGTTTTCCTTTGATTTAAAATAACTGTTTCCCTCGCAAACCAGATTTACAAGGGAATGGCAAGCAACAGAGACCAATAATTCCATGCATGACAAAACCTCACTCAAAGCGGCCTAAAATCCTGCTTCAAGTTCCAAAAAATCTTTAGAGTTGTGTATATAACGCATACAAGAATATAGCAGGCTCAACTGTGACAGTCAGAGAATCTATGAAATTTCAGTATAACCCCAGAAAGCATAATAAGCTGATGTACACATTTAGCTAGTCACACAAACGAGCATCCATCACCAACTCTGAGGGTCCCACCTACAATGGTCCAGGGAGGCTTAAGCCCAAGGTAATAAACAAAGGTCTTGTCCTGCAGCTTTACAGTAGCGATTATTAATCACTATTTGGAATAATTATAGCAGATACTGATACAACCCATGTTCAGTTCATATTAAATTTAGGAAATTAAGCCATTTGGACAGCTTCACAGTATCTGTTTTGACTGTTAAAAACAGAAAGGAGGGTCCACTTTGTGGTGCAACAGTTAAAGCACAGCACTATGACTTTAGAAGCAGCCACTTCACAAGTTCCATCCCCGGCTACGGAGGTGACCCACATGGTGTGTCAGACCTTTCCTGACCCACCCTCTGCTCCCCTCAGCAGTGTTCTTCGTTGATCTGCCTGTTCTGGTCCCTACTCTGTTTCTGCTGAATACTCTCACTGCCCCTGAACCTCTGGCCTGTACCCCAGTTCTACATGCATAAATAAATAAATCTTCAAAAAAACAGCAAGGAATTTTTCAAATAGAAATATCATTGCTGATTTTTTTTGATCATATATTACTGCTGTGTTCTTTCCCAACTTTAGTTCTTATCAAGAACTGTGATTGCTACAGCATATTAAGTAAGTGATGTTCAATTAAAAAAAATGCAATTTGCATAAGCAGAAGAAATAAAAAGACTCGGTTAAAATACGCACTCACCCTAAAATCTCTTGCATTCTTACAATAAAGAAAATAATTAAATAAATGTGAACTAAAAAGGAGTAGAAATAAGAATGATCAAAGCAGCAATTTAGCTGATCAGTTTTATTATTTCCTAATTGCCTGCAAACATGGAGAGGGAAATTGTATACATTCCGAAAAGAAATGACTTCAGCAAATTATTATTCTGCATGTTGGTGAAATATAAACTTCTAATACAAAAGCAGTAGCCTACGTTTCCTGATGCATTTTTACCTTAAACACAAAGCATTAGATATGCCTCTCTTCCAATGGGAAATTTCAACTAGCTCAACCTGCCTGCCGAGTTCTGACTCAAAACCTGGCACAGCAGCTTTATAATCACATTTATCTCAGCCAATTCCTGGAGTGCCTTTCAGATCTATCCTTCAGTCCTACTTTTATCTTATTACAAAGCTATGTAACTATGGAAACATAGGATCTAGAGTTATATTTTCTCATATAAACAAAGAGAACTGCCTTTTGTAACTCAATTCAGTGTACAGGATGTCATTTAGGGTCAATTTTTATTTTTTTAAAGAATGGGAAAAACAGGCATTTATGAAAAATGTAGGGGAGAACAATGGAAAAGAATAGAGTAAGACTATTTTTATAATGTCTGGGCAGATTTTGCTGGTCCTCACTACAGAGGCACCTGGAGGCATTAGGGAGCTACATCTTGCTGGGCAGGGGGCGCTGGTCATCCTCCAGCCTTCAGTGACCTGCTGGGTAGGGCAGAAGGCCTGGTTAGCAGCCCTCACACTCACAGCAGAAACCTAAGCCAGCACCTTGCTGCAGACCGCAGAGACTGAACACCACCCATTCCCAACTTCAGAACACTGAGCACTCCATATGCTTCCACCGCTCAATGATCAAATGAGGGCCTCCCTGGTGGCACAGGGGTTACAGACACAGCGTTAGCAAGCTATCCGCAGCCACTGCAACACCAATTTGAGCCCAGATCAGCCAGAGACTCTCCTGTCTCACCTGCTGCTCCCCTTAGCAGTGTATTTCTGTTTGTTCTGCTCCCCACTCTGTCTGTGGTGAATCCTCTCACCACTTCCCCCCAAATGTCTGGCCTACACCCCAGTGCTTGTATGCATATATAAATCTTTTAAAAATAATAAAATGACATGTTCTAGCACATAGTACTCTAATGTCACAATCACAGACACCACCAATGTCATCATAACTTTTCTTAGGAATCTAAAATTAATACTCTGTGCTAAAGGTACATCATAAATATGACCACTGTCCAAGGCAGAAGGGAGCGGTTATTTATTTATTTATTTTAGCAATACACAGATATAAATGTTCATGACCTCAGTCTCTGTCTCACCTGGATTAGAACCCCCTCACCTGGCAATGAGGTAGGTCCCATATTGCACTGCTTAAAGCCAGTTCCTTTATATCGTGAACTTCTGGTTTCTCATAGCTTAAAGCGCAACAGCAACTCCCTTTATTGAGCCAAAAATAAATATCCAATAAGTGAAAGTTTATTTTTGCTATTTTCCTCATTTACCTGGGGAGGAGATGGAGCACGAAACGGCCAACATGTTAATAACAGCGGCTGGTTCTCTCTCAAACATACAATTGCAGCTATACATTTCTCGCTTTCTGCCTATCCTTCCTCTAGTTCTCGACTTTTCTACAATGAACATCTTAATGCCTTTGTAATGTTTTCTTTAAAACTGGCCACTGTCCTGAATAAACGTCCATCAGAATCTGAAGAAACATTTCTTCTCTACAGAAATGGTTCCTGCTTTATCCTCCTCCTGATCCTTGGCATATTCATTCCCGCTAGGAGTCAGTCAGGGGCCCAGGCAGTAAGCAGGAAGCAGAAAAGCTGAAGGGGCCTCAGGGACCCGGCAGGGATCAGCCACAGACCTTGGCTCAGCCCCAGCTCTGCTGGGGGAGGGCGTGCTGGGAAACTGGGCTAACAGTCCCTCAGATGGTGGGTCCTCGCACCACCAGGGACAGCAAAGCACCCTGTATTCTTCATGCTCGCCAACTGGTCAGACACTCGGGGGTACTTGGGGGACTGTGCCACATCCTAGATTCTTACCCACAGCTGGTGCTTTGAGGACTGCCCAAGGGGCCCAAGGGCCACTCAGCAGCCGCCGCCCCCCCCCCCCCCCCCAAAGGAGCAGGAATGTTGATTCTCTGCAAAGACCATAAATAAGCATTCCCTAATCTGTAAATGAGGGTTGGGAAAGAAAGTGGCGACAAGGAAAACTACCCTTTACAATTTTTAAAGATTTACCTTAGAGACAAGAATTTGTATTTTCTTATATATATATATATATAAAAGTATATAATAATCAAGCCCAAATTTAAAAAAAATCGACTCATATAACATTAAGTGATATCAGTGAAGTGTTTAAAAGTGAAATCACTCACTTCTAAGCGGCATCCAAGATAAAATCTAATGACTTAACCTGTTGGGGGGGGGTCTTAAAACCATGATGCCTCCTGCTCTCTAAGCCTCATCTCCCTTCATCCTAGGCTGATTGCTGAGAGGTTTTTAATGGAAACAAAGATGATTCTCCCAGTGAGAATTACAGTGACCATTCAAGGGCTGGGGGAGCCTAGCAATGACTTAGCGTCACTTATATGAAGTCCACTGTCACAGTGACATGGGTAGGAGAGCGCATCAGCACCCAGGGGAGCTACCTCTCACTGACTGTAACAGGTACAGGTCTCATGGACTCCACCCCCACTCCAGATGCTGGAACTCCAAATCCCATCAGTACCAAGAAGAAGCACGCCGGGACGTGAGGGCGGAGCTGAGCAGCCAGGTTGGGATAAAACCAGACATGTGGGCTCTGGGGGTCTCTTGGCCTGGTTGTTCGCAGCTGATCGTTTTGGCGCTCAATCGGTTTTCAGCGTGCCGGTGGAGTCCACGTCAGCAGAACTGGTAGGACGTTCTAGCTTAACTTGTATTTCTCTCCCTCTTTCCCTGGGTTATTCCCTTACCTTTCTCCTTATAAATAAATCCATTATTGAACCTTTTTGAGTGTGTCCATTATACGATTGAATCGTAAGCATGCGGGTGAAGACCCACAGACTGGCAACCCAATTCACATTGGGGTGCTCTGTAACATGACCACTGGAGAGAACTTGTTGCACAGGGGTCCCCAGGAAAATGGGAGGTTCCAGGTTCCCTGCCCTGCCCAAGAGACGGTGGAGAGAGGAGACTGGAAAGGAAGGAAGGAAGATGGGGAGCCACAAGAACACCTGCAGAAGGCTGAGAGACCTGTGAAGAAGCATCACTTGCTTCTGGCCTTGGACTGGGTGAAACAGACGTGGGTGAGAGACCTGGGGGAGGTGACTATGGCAGCTATTATCTTGATTTGGCTCCTTTGGCCCCAGGTATGCTGGGCCCTTCTGCCACTTTTTCTTCACCAGGAGGTGACTTAGAATTGCAGCAAGCTTTGGGGCCTCAGTGATCCTGCTTTGGGCCAACCTGCTGGCTGGGAAGTTACCCACAAGGGGATGGGTAACTGGGTGCTTGACTTGGAACTTATATTCTTTGTCTTTTCTTTATTGCACACTAATTGTCTTCAACTTCCTTTCCAGTAATGTTCTGTGCACTAAGAGTATGCTTTGTCTCGATGCAGCGGGTGGAGAGCCATCCACTTTAGAGAAGGGTGGTTTGGGCGTTCTGGGGTGCCCCTCTCCCTGCTCTGCAACACGCTTACTGTGTCGCCTTTACTCTCTTACAACAGTGACACATATCTGTGGGTTTTTCACTCCAAGCAACTCTGACGCTGTCTAGAGTTAGCATCAGACCTCACAGTTTAGAGCTCAGTCTTCTGAGACTGTCTCCCGCCGCCCCCCCAGCACCCCTTCACGTCCAGGTGATAACAAGCTATAGATCAAAGGTTCCCACCAACTCCTCTTGCAGTTCCATTAGAGCTCAGGGAAACACTAACTCATTTCTTGCCTCACGGGTATGTCAAGCAGGCAGATGAAAAGGCAGACAAAGGTACAGAGGGCTAGAGTCAGAAAGGTCCCAAGCTCCCGAGCTTCTGTCTCCATGGAGTTGCGGTACACCACCCTCCCAACACAAGGATGCATCTGCCAGCTCAGAGCTCTCTGAACCAGTACTTTTTTGTTTTATGGACACATCATCACATAAACATGATCAGTTATTAACCCCATTTCTAATTCCTTGCCCCTTTATGGAAAATGGGGAGTAGCATTCAAAATTTCTAAACATGACAAGGATTTCCTGGTAGCCATACTCCATCCAAGAACTCATTAGAACAACAGATGTTCCCACCACCCAAAAAATTCTGAGGGTAAATTTTGGAATTCCATGTCCAATGCCACCATCTTTCAGAGAAGTACACAGCTTTTAGATCTCTGCATCGGGAACTGAGGCCAAAGGCAAAATATGAGAACACAAGATTCTCCTAGTAGGTTTTCCAGGGTGCTAGGAGCTCTGGGTGAGGTACTAGGGAGCAGATCCATCCCTCCATCCTACTGTACCAAATTTTCGATACGCAGTAAAGTAGCTCTATCTCTCTAACAGGCATGTACCCACTATCAGAGGTCTCAAGGGACACAGCACTTTTCTATGGACCAGTCCCAGGCATTATCATAGAAAAGGAAACAGAAGGAGCTGCAGGTCTAGCGCTCCCTATTTTAGGCATCTGGCTTCAGGTCACCACAGGAATCCTGTAGTGCAGTTACTAGCACTCTCATTCACAGAGGAAGCTAGGAACTCAAATACGGTGGAAGTCAGCCAGGCAACAATTTCACTCCTTTCTATCAGTAAGCAAAATGAATGAGTAACACGAAGTCTTTCATAAAAGAATGCATTTTGAAGTGTATAATGGGATTTCCATGAAGCAGATTTATGTGTTGCATTGCAATGTGTTTGCATTCTCTCCAGGGGGAGCGGGGAGGAGGGAAGGTGAGTTACAACTAGAAAGTTTGTTAGAGGGGAAAGGAAAAAGGAATATGCCAGGCATCTGCACTAGCCCCCAATAACCCAAAGTGGAGAATAGCAACTGGAAGCTCTATTAACGCCAAGCATTCATGCTGCTACCTGCTCCCAATCCATGGGGAGACACACCCTCCATCCAGATTACACCCCGAGGCAGCACTGACAGCTTGGCGGTGAGCTCTGTGACAGTCTTTTATTCCTGTAACAGTTTAGCTTTGCTTGCAAGAGCTTAATCCACAGTCCTGAAGACACAGTGTGTCCAATTGTGCAGTACAGGGAAAAGTGACCCAAGGCATCTGCAGGTAGACAAGCAAAGATGACTTCTGAATTAACGATTTGGGGTATATTTTGCTAAATGAAACTATTATATTTTAGAGATGGACATCAAGCATGAATACTCATTTGACTATGAATCGTGCAACATGAGAATATATGAGAATCTATCCTACTTTTAAACAGATCACAGTCTGATTAAACACAGTGCCTAAGATATAACGGAGCTCAACAAAGACCTGCTGAAGGAATGAAGAAAGAAAGGGATGATGATGACACCAGCATACAAAAATGGTAAAGTAACACAAAATATGATCAGAGCAATAAGAAAGGTATGGCGAGCTCCTAGAGTTTCAAAAGTGTAAGTCTTGATCCCAGCAGAAGAAACAAGGAATGGCTTCGTTAAATCTGAATATATTTGCTAGTTCTAAAAGTCTACCCCTTCACCTCTTGAAGAACAGGGTTATTTTACCATGGCAGTCTTGAAACATATGCTTATGACTGTATCTAAAACAAACGTCATGCAAAGAATAAAAGAAGCATTAACTTTTAAATACCCTTTCCCTCTAGAAACTTGGCAACTACATCTCACTGAAATGTCAGAAACTAGTATCTCAGTTTTCAGAGCTATAATGGACTCAATATGGTACTTATAAAAAAATCTTTTCTCCAACCCCTTGCCATATGTAGGCTTTTTCCTTGAATCATCATGGAACTGAAAATCTTTAGAATTTAACTTCTTTGGAAGCAACATCTTTGCCCAGCAAGGAAAAAAAAAGTAGTGTCTTTTTATATGTGGGCTGCCCTCAGTTAATTTTTATTTACTGGTTCTGTAAAACCAGCTCAATTTAGTCAACCCAACTCATGAACTTTTATAACTGCACGTGCCCAAAATCCCAAGAAGATAAAGAATCATGTACAAGCCCACTTGCTATAAAACATATGTAACTGCTCTGTGCGTACCCTGGCAGAAATTCCTTTCTCTTTTAAACCCCTATGATTTGTTCCAATAGAATAAAAATTCAAAGAGAAACAAATTTAAATCTTGGAAAAAGTCTAAGGTGCTCTGAGATGTTTTTCCCATCTTCTTCTTTGACCCCTTCTGGCACATCTGCTACATATTAACAACACTAAAACAACAGAAGACCTCTATAAACAACATTTCCTGCAAGGAAGAATAAGATACTCTGGTACATATCTCAGTAACAGATGTTTCAGTAGATCTGAAATCCAACAGACAGCCAAGCACTGATGATACACTTCACTGTGGCATAACAAAGAACTATCAGTTATACTTGATTTGTTTTTCTTTATCATAACTCCTCAAGGCCATTCTGGCTCAAACTTATTTTTCAACTCTCTTGCTGTCACTGAACACCGTCTTCTTTAAAGTCTGTGGGGCTAACCATTTCAAATGGAAATGAAGTTTCCTGGAAGCTGTACTGGATGTGGCACAAACTGACAGGATCAGAGAACACTGGCAATTATCAAACCCAATCTCATTTCACGTCTGTGTAAGTTGCCCAGATCAATCAGTCTGGCTCGTCCATGGCAGAAGGGTCTACTCCAAGGTGCAGAGGCCAGTTTGGAGCTGAGGTTTCTTCACATTAGATCAGCAAGGAAAAGGGATGGTCCACGGACACTTTTTCCCCACTCAGCTTTTCATATTCTCTTACAGTTTTGAGTTTGCTTGGAAGATGGGCTTAAACCTTTGGGTGAGTGATCTGGTGAGTTGATATGCACCTGTATTGTGAGAGGGGCTCCCCACATAATTATGACCTTTATTGTTCACTTCTGGGGTGTCATTTTCCTAGACCATGTAACTGTCGTTTGGTTTGATGGTGACAGTAATAGCAATGATGGTGGAAGTAGGAATTAGTAAGGATGATAGTAACAAGTAACAATTGAAGTCAATATGAATGAACTCATCATGCCAGCGTTAAGTTCTAAGTATGGTTTCTGGGTTTTTGTTTTGTTTTGGTTTGGTTTTTTGCAAAGAAGAACTGGGATGTGGGCCAGTTCCTAAGAGTGAGAGGATTCACCAGAGACAGAGTGAGGAAACAAAATGTGCAGATCTACTGAAATACACCGCTGAGGGGAGCAGGAGGCGAGACAGGAGAGGTCAGCTCCCTGACAGGGATTGAATTCAGGCCATACTGGTGACAGAGCTGTGATAGAGCTGAGTCTTAACCACCAGGGAGGGCCCTCTAAGTATATTCTAAGGCTTGCACATATTTAATTATTTTTTTTTAAGATTTATTTATTAATTCATACAGAACTGGGGTACAGGCCAAAGTACAGGGGCAGTGAGAGGCCTTACGAAACAAAATGGGGAGCAGAACAGGCCGACTGACAAAGTATACTGCTGAGAGGATTGGTCTGCCACGCCATGTGCGTCACTGAGGGGAGGGGGAGTCGAACTCATGCTGAAGTGGCTTTAGCTTCTTAGTGCTGTGCTTTAACGTACTACGTCACCATGGCGGGTCCCACATTTCTTACCCATTCAACATGAAGCTCTTATCTTCACTTATAAATGAGAAATAGAGGGAAGAGAAGGTGGTGCAGTTGGTGAGCCAGAGTTAGTCTTCCAGTGTTCTGCCTAGACCACTCAAATACGACACTGACCATAACAGAAAACAGACAGCCTGCATTGTAAACGGTCTATACTGAGTTTATTCACAGTCTGGCTACATTCACCATCCAAAAGAATGCTCGCTAAAATTAAATGTGGGTACAGATTACCTGGGAACCTTGCTAACGTGAACATTTTGGTTCACTAAGTCTGGCGTGTGGACTGGGACCATGCCTTTCTCATAAGCTCCTGGGGTATATGCCAACACTGGGGACCCACAAACCACACTGAGTAATGTGGGATCGGAGCACAGAAATTATTTGTTCTGAAGAAGGTTCCTATAAGACTGATTTTACACTTGGGAGCAAAGTTCTAGAGATTCGGCATAACTAGAGGTCAAAAATCAATCATATATAGTGCATATTTTTGTCCTTCCAATTCTCATTTCTCTTCTTTCAAGCAGAATTAAGAAAGAACTCCTATAGTGGACAGATTTTTCAGGAGCAGTCTCATGAAGGAGCATATATAAATTACAGCTGAAGGCAAGACCTGGAGTCATGGCTGCATAATTAACCAGATATAAAACAGGATTATTTGCATTTCAAGTCCTACAAGTTGTTTCCCCCATAACAAGCATTCCTGTAGTGAGCAGTTTTTAATGACAAACTTTTTAATTGGTTAGGATTAACATATGTGATTCTAAATCATCAAAGAAGCTTTAATTGGTCTTTGAAGGATGGAATCCATTCTGCTACCCAAATATATGACTCTCCTAAAACCCATTAAAAAAATGCTTTGCTCTAACCTGGATTTTAAATAGCCTGGTTCTATGAATTTTGGTCTAATTATATTAAAGATAAGACGTCAAGGTCATTCAAATCTCAAATTAAAGATTCTAACCTGGCGGGCCTCCCAGGTGGCCTAGGGGTTAAGTCACAGCGCTGCCACAGGAGGGACAGCCTTCCAGCCCAGGCCAAGGGGGTGACCCACATGGCACAGCAGACATCTCCTATCTTGCCCACTGCTCCCCTCAGCAGTGCCTGTTCTGTTCCCAGCTCTGTCACTGGTGAATCCTCTTACCACCAACTTCCACCACACCCCAGCTCTATGCAAAAATAAACAAGTCTTTTAAAATAAAAGATCTTAACCCTGGGGGGAATCCTAATGATCTAAAAACATATCATTTGCTATTATGGACTTAACCATGAGCCTCATAATTCATATCTTGAAGCCCTAACCCCCAATATCTCAGAACATGACTGGCTTGGAGATGGAGGGGTTTAAAGAGGTAACTAAGTCAAATGAAGTCATGCAAGTGGAACCTAATCCAGAAAGCTTGGGGGCCTTATAAGGGAAAGAGACTGGGAAAGACCTAGGGAGAAGACAGGCACCCACAAAACAGGGTGAGAGGCCTCTAAAAACTAACACCTTAACTTTAGAGCTCTACCTTCCACAATGGTAAAGAATGTAAATGGTAAAGAATATAGAGTTCTGTTGTTTAAGCCACCCAATCCATGATACTTTATTAAGGCAGCCCTAGCAAATGAATACATTTGCTTTTTGCTTTGATTCTTAATTCATTACTGAATTGTTGGGGGTGGGGAAGCCTGGGGTGAAAAGGACCATATTCACCACAGATGTCAAATCACTTGCTGTCTTCACTCAACAACACAAGCTTTTCTCTGTATTAGCACAGAGTCCTGCTCACTGATATTTAGGCTATGATGTTATAGCCATATCTCTTTCATTATGCCTCAGAAAACATTCCTAGACTAAATATTTTGAGTAAGTGGGATTACACTCTAACCACCCTCTAGTGTGCTCTGAATTGCATCCCCATTCCCGCCTACAATTAACCATTAACTGGCTCCCCCAGTAACTCCTGGGAACTTGGAAAATTGATTGTGTTACATCCTTAATAAAATTCTCAGTGTCTCTCTGAGTTGGCAGGGGCATCAGAAACAAACCTCTGCTGACTGCTGAGAAAACACCATACGGGGAGAGTCAAGCACCTTGACTCCTGGCGGGAAGCTCACCATCTCAGGTCACAGTTGTAATACTGCACAGGGACTTTCATTTGTCGATATACCCATTCCCTGTTGAGGCTTCAGAGGTGGGCCTCACTGTCTTCATTACTATCCAAATCTCATGAGGTTTTCTAAAAGGAGTTTTATTTTAAGATTTTATTTATTTTTTCATACAAGAACTGGGGTGCAAGCCAGATATGCTGTAGGTGAGGGGGGAGAAGATTCACCAGAGACAGTGGGGGAGCAGAACAGGCAGATCTACTGAAATACACTGCTGAGGAGAGCAGCAGGTAAGACAGGAGAGGTCTGCTGTGCCATGTGCATCTGCTCAGTGGCTGGGGATCGAACTCTGATAGTGCTGAGACTTAACCCCTAGGCCACCAGGGAATCCCTAGGAGGAGTTTTAATTGATCCATACACACTGGATGGAGTCACTCAGATGCAGACTGTGACAATGAACCTACTTGTGCTCTTCAGGTTCAGCACATTCCAAACCTACTTGCATTCAACTAAATAACAAAGACATATGCTAGGACACAAATTACCTCCCTCAGATCTTTTGGACCTCTGGCTGCACTGATAAATTAAGAGATTAGTTAGTTGTGACAGCTTGTCAAGACCCAGAAAAAGTGACTCATCTCCAGTTGCACACCCATGAAGTGAAGGTCAAGGACAAGGAAACAGTGCACTTAGTCCCACCTTCCCAACTTTACTGCTCTGTCCCTACTTTGAGGAATAAGAAAAACAAGTCAAATGTCTCCCAGCTTCTAAAAATAATGACAGAAATCAATTCACTCTCTCAACATTGTAGGCTCACAAGAAGAATCAGTTATGCTACATGCACGCTGAAGGGGAACATTTTTGTTTCCAAACTTGACACACTTTCCATCATCTGTCATCTTTTAGGGTCTAGAGGGGCAGTGCAGTAGTGGAATATAAGCTCTGCAAAGAAAAATCCACATTCTAACAGTGACTTTTCAACTAATGATAATCAGTCTCTTGCTTTATCATCGTAAATTCAATATGAATGTGTAAGTCAAATGTACAATATGCAACAGGACCTACGGAAAAATAAGACCTGATGAGATGGGAGTATATGTCATCTCAAAGAAGAGGCCAAAACTTGCCAAGCATCATACATCATAGCTCGTTAGAAATTAACATTAACCTCCTCTGGGTCACAAAGGCACTTTGCATAGAAAAATTTATCATGCCCTGGTTTGTCATAAGCATAAATCTTTTCAGAAAAAGCCACCAGAGTGTACCATTGCTCATTGATAAGTTAATTACTAATGAGACAATGCATGTGACCCAATCGCTTTGGGGGAGGCTTTGCTTTCTATTTATTATAGCAACCACAAAAGTCTTTCTGCTATGAATTAAAGCCACCCACAACATTTTAATTCTGGCTACTGAGTGATTAGAGAAATAGTAGGCAGCTGCTGATGTATTTCAGCACTTCAGTATAAACAACTATGACAGCATAGTGACCTCGGTGATACACAGGGTCTCTAAATGTATTTTGTTGTTAAAGTAATCTTCTAAGGATCGGGTAGGGGAAAAGGCAGTTAGGATAGGAAAAGAAAAACAGGCTTCTAAACACAAGCATAAAATGCACCAGACAGCAGCCCTCCCTCGTGGCGCAGCGGGTTAAAGCACAGCACTAAGAAGCTTAAGACACTTCCGCATGAGTTCGATTCCCACCTGCCCCGGAGGAGATCCACATGGCGCGGCAGACCTCTCCTGACCCGCCCGCTGCTCCCCTCAGCAGTGTACTTCGTCAATCTGCCT
>NW_004567138.1:4072644-4091105 GCF_000260355.1 Condylura cristata
AAAAAAAAAAAAAATTAATGACTTGAATGGTTTTCTAGTAGTAAAATTCACTGAGTATCTCACACGGTATATTCTTAACAAATGCTATCATAGACTTATTTTAGGTAGCTCCCTTCTTCATCATCAAAGACTTACACTGAGACAATTATTAATTACAACCAATTTACTCAGCACTCACAATGCAAGAGTCTGCTGAAAACAAAAATTGACCCAAATAGTTGTTCTAGGATATAGTCTGCAGCATACCGCTCTAATTGTTTGACTTAATCCTTGTTCTTTTGTAAACCCTTGTTCAAATGTAAATTACATCTGGCAGAGTTCCAGATTGTGGGTATCTGATCTTTTCTGTTGATCTCTGTAAATACAAAATTACAAATCTCTGCTTCCTAACATATTAGGAAAAGAAGAGCTGAGAGCAATCTGATTTACTTCTAACAAACCAAAGGGGATTTGAACAAATCTCAGTGCAAACTTTATATTTGCTGAGAGAAGCAGAAGATTAAAAATATAATTACTCAAACACATGTGCTGTTATGAATCATTAATGGATTACTAAATAAAGCAGTGTGTAGCTATGGATTTTAGTGGTCAAACTTACCTACTTATGCTCTTTACAACCAATAGACAGAACATATGTACACAAATACCCATTCCTATTTTCTGGATGAGTGTCCCACGGAATTTCAACAAAAGTAACTCAACAGTTGTACATATGACAAAATTACAAAGCAATAACTATTTTTCTATTTAGGAACTTCATCTGTACTTGTCTAATAATCAAACACACTTTTTTTTTCAAATACACTTTTAATTATGCCTAAACAATTCCAGAAGAAGTCTTTAAAAATAGAGATTAGAAAATCCCTTAACTACCCTCCCATTAAACTTCTCATTACTAAAGGACATTAAAACTTCTTAATTTTAAATTTCTTTAGAGAATGTAATATTGTTGGCAGTAAAAGACTGCCAGTAGGCCCCCTCCACCCTGGTGGGGCTTCCCCAAGCATGCCCTGCTTCATTATGTCTGTTCTGACACCTCTCCCCTGCTTCCTTTTTTAAGATGACAGCTTTATTGAGACATAATGCAAATACCATACAATTCACTCCTTTAAAGTGTACAATGAAATGGTTTTTAGTATATTCAGAGCTGTGCAGGCATCATAATTCGCTTAGGACATTCTTAACACCCCAAAAAGAAACCTTTTACCCATTCACAGTCTCTCCCGTTTTTTCTCCCAAATCCCCCCAGGGCTAAACAGCTACCCACCTACTTTGCATCTCAATGGATCTGCCTTCTCATAAATGCAATCATATAATCTGTGGTCCTTTATGACTTGCTTCTTTTACTTAGTATCACCATTAAACATGTATTACAACATGTATCAATGTCATTCCTTTTTATTACCAAATAATATTCCACTATCTCCATGTGCAATGTATCCAGTCATCACTAGGTGGACATCGGGGGCTGTGATTTCATTACATGTGTTTCTTAATTTTTTTTAACCTTCCAAACATATTTTTACATACATTTCTAGAAACAATTTGGTAATTTGAATTTAAAATTCAAATATTCATGTCCTTTTGACCAGGTTTCCACTTCAAACAATTTGTAGGTATAATAGTGAGCTAAGAAAGGCAAAGATGAACAGACAAATGATGCTTACAGGGGGCCTGTTTATAAAGGAAAACTTATCCACCTACATTTAGCAACAGAGGATTGAGTAAATTAACTGTCATCCATTCACATAATAAAATGCAGTTTAAAAGAATGAGGAAAGCACATCTGTATTCACAGAGGAAGGCAGGCATTATTCTGTTGCCTCTTCCAGCCCTTGGGGATGCTGGTAGGGATACAGTCTAAGGTCTTCACAAATCCCCTCATCTCAAAGACTCAGAATAAGTGTTCAATAAATGCAGCTTACTAGCCATCCTACCAGTAACATACACTGAATATAATATACAAGGCAATTTGAATTTCTGAAGCAGCACTGGGATTCTGCAGAAAAATCTTTCTTAGCTTTCAATATTAGCTGCCAGATTTTGCTTTCTTTTCAAAAGTATGTCTTCCTATATGTTACACTTACGACATTTTCACAGGTAGAATTATATTGATTCTATGACCATAGCTCACAGTAACATGAATTTTTACGAGTACAAAAGACTTTTATACTTTTTTTTTTAATTAAGAATCACTCAATATGGGTATTAGATACTTTGCCTTGGATATAACCTAGCCCAGCATCTTTAATTCACAAAGTGTGGGGGGTGAAAGAGGGAGGTTTGCACTGTTAAATCACTTGCCCAGGGCAATTAGTTCGTGGCCTTCAGGACTACAAACAAGAGTTTCCACTTGCTTTTATTTAAATACAACCACAAGTCTATTCTACCAACTCACTTAGTTGCATTTGCTTTCTTTCATTTTTGAAGTACAACAGGTCCTAGAATAACAAACACCTTTTCTTTTCTTTTTGTTCAAAATCAGCCAGGATTTTTTTTTTAAGATTTATTTATTTATGCATACAGAAATGGTACAGGCCAGAGATGTGGGGGGTAGAAGGGTGAGAGGATTCACCAGAGACAGAGAAGGGAGCAAAACAGGCAGAGCTATGAAGCACACTGCAGAGGGAGCAGTGGGCGAGACAGGAGAGGTCTGCACACCATATAGGGGTCACCTCCCCTGCTGGGGATCAAACTCATGCTGAAGCAGCTGCAGTCAGCTTCCTAGTGCTGCCGTTCAACCCACTGCACCCCCAGGGAGGGCCCTGTGACTCCTTCTAAAGTCCCAAGATGAGGTCGAAGCACTATCACTACTATGGTCTGAATTTCATCCTTGGTCAGGGAGCTAACCCACATATTTGCATAAATAAATAAAAATAAACCTTAAACATAAAAAAGAAAGTCTCAAATGAGGTAATATCAACTCAGTGCATCTGACTTCTGTGCTTTAAAGATTTTATTTATTCATTTTGTATAGAAAAACTGGGGTGTAGGCCAGAGGTTTGGGAGGGTGAGAGGATTCACCAGAGACAGAGTTGGGAGCAGAACAGACAGACCTACTGAATTACACTGCTGAGGGGAGCAGCATTACGACAGGAGAGGTTTGCTGCACCACGTGGGTCAGCTCCCTGGACAGGGACTGAACTCAGGCCACTGAGGTGATAGTACTGAGACTTAACTCCTTGGATGCCAGGGGGTCCTGGCTTCTGTGCTTTAAACTGTACAATTAATCTCTGGAAACTTAGTGTTCACCCATTTACTTATGGTTTAAGCACACACACACTTATTCATTGTACTAACCACTGTCTTTTATATTCAGATTATGGTACTGAGTGTAATTACTATCGTTGTTTACAGGCTGGCTGGAGAAAAGTGCTATATTTTCCAGGTCTTAACCAAAATTTTGTAACACTGCTTTGAATCTTATTGTCTAACAATTTGAAGGCAGGTGTGTGTCAAGCAAAGCAACTGAGTTGGGTTCAACACCAGGCACTGTTTCAAGCCCTTGTCTAGTGTTAACCCAGGAAAGTCTTAGGTCCACCTGAAGTTGTATTATTATACTCATGTGCAAATGAGGAAACTGAGGCATGGAGAGGCAAGAGGGTTTGTTACACAGCAGCAAACATAAAACTGGAAACTGAAATCAGGCAATTTTTTAAAAAAGTTATTTATTCATTTTTGTATAGAAGAATTGAAGTACAGGCCAGAGGTGTGGCGGGTAAGCAGATTCATCAGAGATAGAGTGTGGAGCAGAATAGGCAGATCTACTGAAATAACATTGCTGAGGGGAGCAGTGGGCGAGGCAGGAGAGTTCTGTTGTACCATGTGGGTCAGCTCCCTGGTGGGGGATCAAACGCAGGCCCTTGCATTAACAGTGGTGAGGCCACCAGGGAGGGCCCATCAATTAAATTTTGAAAGTCTGTGCCTTAACCACTCTGCTACAGTACCCTTCAAATCGGGTCCATTGCAAATAGTACTCAGCAATCAAAAAAGATAAACTCATGCCTTTTGCAGCAACATGGATGGAGCTAGAAGGGATCATGCTTAGTGAAATAAGCCAGAAAGAAAAGGAAAAATACCAGATGGTTTCACTCATAGCAGGAGCATAAAGGACCAGAGGGGAAAAAAAATAATAATGAACAAGTATATACCAGAGACATTTTACGGGATGGAGTGGGGAATGGGATCAAAAATGGGGATGGGAGGAAGTGCATTGGACTATGGTGATGGTACATGGGTGATTTGGTGATGGGAAGCCCATGGGGATGACAACTGAGATTTTTTCCCACGGGGAAAAGGCACAAATTGATGTAAAACGAAACTATATTATTTAAAAAAAAAAAAAGGAAAAAAGGGGGTCCATTAAAAAAAATTCAGAAGATTGAGTGTATTTTAAAAACAGTCTTTCAAAGACTTTCACCCATGTAGCTATTTGTGGCCCTCCCTTTCCAAATAATTAATGAAGCCTGAGCCACCACCTAGTCTGTGCCTAGCTCTGTAAGAACACTCAAGATGGAAATGAATCTGAGAGAGGAGCTCCTTATGCATAGTATTTACATTCTAACTGTGAGGCAAGTAATGCCTAAGTGGAATAATTAGTAAACAATAATTAGGCCTAGGGTGACCTTAGTATTTTAAGACATGATGTGGCTGGAACATCCAACAGCCAGAGTGAGGGATTTTCTCCTTCACAGTGTTATGACATTATCTTCACAATGGCTTCACCCATTTATCAAAAGGCTATAAAAGAATACTCCAAGGTCTTGGACCAATCTTCCTCCAGGAAACACTGACAGAGCAGATTTTCAATAGAGAAATGTCTAAGCCCGCTGCTGAAGTAGCCTTCTGTCTGAAGCTGACACAGAAACAGAAAGCTTTTCATATAATACACACCTGTTTCTACAAGCCATTAAGTTTTCATCTAGTTACAATTACACCTCAAGCACAATGAGGGATTTAGCCAAAGAATAGCCACCGCCATTTTAATCCTTCGTAATTTGTCTTTGTGATATTACTTTCATCTATCTTCACGGGATATCAAATCAACCTAAATTCCTCGAAAGTTACTGAAGTGGCTTGCAAAAATTATTCCCTGAGAAAAAAAAAATTGATCTCTGGCCCTCCATTCCACTTAGCAGAAATGTTTCTTGCAACTGCTCTTTAAGAAGACCTTTACAGCCATAAGATGTCCTGTACAGTAAACATCTAACTCCAGTGAAAGCTAGGTATATCAGGTTTCTGAGTATCTGAAATTGTTAAATAAAAGGTCTATAAATATCCCAATATGTAGTTTGTTGCTTATAACATCCGTTCACAAGCCATAAATAGAACAGACAGCTCTCTATAAATGTAAGACAGCTGTTATTTGAATTTTGAGGCATACAACAATTGGGTAGTCTGACAGCAATTTACTTTTTCCCATCAATGATCCCTATATTTCAAATTAGAAATTTTTGTCTGGCTCCTTCAGATCACCTTGGATGCGTAATGTGGTAGTTTCAGTTTCTGGTAAATGTTGTATTCTTGTACCTTAATTTCATTTACTCCATCTAATCCACTGCTCTGGTTTTATTCATTGAAACACTAAATTGATTTCTGTCCATGATTTATTTTCTGGAATGTGTAAAAACTGAATTATAAAATTATTTAGGGAATGCTAATGTTTGTGTCATGTTTTTCTAAAAAAAAAAATGATGACATTAGTAAACTATATACAAATCACTGCTTAAGGAGTTACATATATCTTATCATTCATTTGCTGTTTACTGTAAGCCTGTGTGCAGTGACATGATGCCAGAAACTTCAAGAGAACTAAAGACATTCTTAAAGTGTTTCTACACCCTGCATGGAAAACTCAGCCATGTCCACATGAAATCAGGCATTTTTTAAATTTTGGTATTTTTTGGTACACTTGCAAATTCTGCTTTATTAACTGAAACCCATTATTGGGAGTTGTACTGCAGAGTTTTATAAAATTCTCAGATACCAGATGTTTCTCTCTATGAACACATATGTGTGTAGAGCTGGAAAGCAGGAGAGGAAAAAAAAATGCAGCTTAGAAAAATAAATTGGCTAGAAACAGGCAGCTACTGTAAACAACTCTAAAATAAGATGATCTCAACACCTTTCATATCAATCGCTTTCTCCCTGATGAGTGAGACTCATCCTTCCTGAAATACACAGGACTTTTCTGCAGGCAGACTAAATCACTGTCAATTATATTAGACTCCACCTTCACCCAAAACGTACAGAAAAGTCACAGGCATGAACAGTGTCCTTGTGCAATTAAAAGCTCTCAGTTCCTCCCAATCAACATAACCTCCCCAAGAGTATGGGGTCAAGGTCCAGGGAAAATTGTATATTATGCATTCACTATGAATGACATTCATGATTCCCAAACCAGAAGAGAAAGTTTAGGAGCTAAATGTTGCCAACATAGTGGAATCATAAGAAAAGAGTGTGAAAAGTTAAAAATGAAAAGTTCTTTGAAAGTGGGTAGACCATGAAAAATAAATAGATTTTGCTTTGGCTGGAAAAACAATGATGGGTCTACTGCTGGACACCAATGTTTGTTGAATGAATTTAACAAATACATAATAACTGAAAATAACAGTACCAAGCTCTAAAACCAAGATGTCTTTGTTAAGTAAGAGTTATCCCATAATTAACTTTTCTCCTTGTAGAGCCTAAATATGCATTTATGCATGTGATCCAACTGACCAACAAATCTATGGCTATTTCAGAGCAATAACCTTCAGCACTATTATATAAAAGGATACTCTTAATTATACTGGGGGGGGGGAGTTATGGGAACCCCTTTTGTACCCCCAGAGAATATTATTTTTCAGAAGAATGTGAGATTTTTAAGTTGACCCAAAGGGGCCATGCTTCTAAATGTTTGAGAGGACTTTGTCATTCCTCAGGAGAGGCATGTTATTATTCCAGAAGAAAAATGCTCCAGAGAAACAGAGTATTTGAGAATCATGTTATGTTTTGGGAAACAGCAAAGCAAAAACAAAACAAGCCAGGAAGTGCCCGGCTTCACACGAAGGAGTGAACCCCAAGCACATAATGACCCCTCATCACAGTACCTCCTTCCTTTTTCGAGTCCACCCTCGAACTTAACACTTGATACTTCAAATGTAAAAGAAACTAAAGTGTCCTTTCAAGAAGCAGCTTCTATCATGTAACTCAATTTTAAATCAGTTTTTGAAAATGATTATAAAGTGAACAAAATCATGATGTGGTTAAAAGGATCTAAAGAATGTTACCGGGGGTTGAAATTAAGACCAGAGAAAAGACTCTCAATCGCCTTGGGAACTAATGAACATACATGTGTGGGCAAGCTAAAAGTGCATTTCAGACTGGAGGAAATGAGGAAGTGAGAACTTGGATGCACAATTCAGTAAATTCTGGGCATGGTAACGGGGGGAGGGGAGATGGACTTTGCTGGAACTAGAGGGACTTGCTAAGGTGCTGGACGTACCAAGGTGCGGGGCAGCAACTGACAGTAGAGCAAGGTATTAAGATATGTGATAAGCAAGGTCCCAGCAAGCCTGTCAGGGTTCTGAGGCCACCACTCAACCAGCCCCATTAGCCCTAAGCAATTTTAAGCCATTGAGATTATCCCTGAGTAAGGCTAGACCTTGGGAGCCAAGCTGAACTTCTATTATTTTTACCAGCTACTCATCATAAATTAAACATTAGATGAGGGCCCTCCCTGGTGGCGCAGCGGGTTAAAGTCAGCCCTGCAAGCTAGTCAGCTGCTTCGTGCAAGTTCAATCCCCGGACAGGGATGTGACCCACAAGGTGGAGCAGACCTCTCCTGACCCGCCCGCTGCTCCCATCGATCTGCCTGTTCTGCTCCCCACTCTGTCTCTGGGAATCCTCTCACCGCCCCTGCACCTCTGACCTGCACCCCAGTTCTGTATGCATAAATAAACCTTTAAAAAAAATTAGATGAAACAGCCCAACCAAAGTGTCTAAATTTAAAATCCTGGAGATCTAATGTACATCACAGTGATTTGGTCAGTAACACTGTGTTACAGTGCTTGTAAGTCCTAAGAGAGCGGATTCTAAATGTTCCCACCACAGAAAGATGATGGCTGTGTGGTCATTACCTGACATCACAGAGCGTGTATAGCCGGCCTTCCAGATTAGCTTATTTGCCTTGGCTTCTTTATCCTGGGACTCAACCAACTGTGGATGGAAAATATGTGATTTGCAGTCTATGGCAGCTGTGCCTGTTCTGAACATAGTCATTTTTTTTTTCTTATTCCCTAAACAATACAGCACAGCAGCCATTTACACAGAATACTGTGTCTTAGGTATTCTGAGTAATCCAGAGATGATTTAACGTATAAAAGAGAATGCTCAGGGGTTAGATACAAATACTATGCCATTTTCTATGAAAGATTTAAGCAGCCACCAGTTTTAGAACCAATTCCCTGCAGATACCAAGGGAGAAAGATTAGCTCCTGTTATAGTGGTAATCATTTTACAATATATAAATGTCTCAAATTGACACCCTGGACAGCTGAACACAATGGTAAACTTACACAATGTTATATATTAACTATGTCTCAATAAAACTGGGGTGGGAAGTAGCTGTGTCTATGGTAAAGCGGTAGTTGAGGATATTGCTCAGTAAATGACACTAAGAAATAAGAGCTGTTTCAGCCAGGGCTTAGTAACAAAAAGAACTGTGTTCTTTTGGAGCAAATGGTCTGTTTTTCTCTTATAGACAATCATATAATGGATAAGAGCTTCTTTTCTTTACATGGCTTTCTAGAATCCTCCAGTCAAACATGAGGTGCGCCTCCAGCAATTCCAATAACTCTAGCAAGAATACTGAGCCTCTTTTCCCTAATTTCATCCCCAAGTTCCTCAATTATTTCTGTTAACTCTCCCTTTCCACAGGATCCTCCTTCCTGAGCCCTTTGCTCCAGGCTGGGGTCCGGAGGACTCAGTGTGTGGTGGGTGAGGCTGTCTTTTACCCCCATTTAATGCTTTGCAAAGGGACACACCACATGATCAAAGCCTAATGGTTCAATTAGCTATCATTTTTCTTTCTTTTGTGACAACTGAATACCAAAGTGCTTTAAAATGGTAGCATTTTAGAGTCAATGAAAACATGGTAATAAATGAAAGAACAGGCTTAAAATAACCATGAAAGGTCAAGCTTTTCCTGTAAACGCTGAGATACCGGGGAGAAGCCAGCAGCAAGCCACAAGAGAGGGGATAAAACAGAAGAGTTTGTACAGCTGAGAAGGCACCTGGTGTGGAGGCGACAGAGGACACTGGAGATGAATGAGCCAGGAAGAGGCACAATGGTTGATTCTGACTCAGGTGGGGGTTGGCGGGGCTGACAGTGTTGAATAGACTCCAAGGTCATTCACGGGCATGCTGAGGCAATGCCATCACAACCAGGTTGATGATTTTTAAATCTATTCTGACCTGGCAAATTCCCTGTGGTCCCCTCCCTCACTTCCCTATCACCTCCACTATGGCAAGTAGAACACAATGCATCTAGGTATACCTTTCCATTCAACTGGCATCTGCCTGACACCTGACTCAAATTTGGTTTCTCCAATTAGTTCTGGCTTCCCAGTGACAGGAAGAAGAATCGAGCCCAAGTCATCAGCCAGCCGCAGGACTTCTTACATGAATGCATGATTCAAGGATGCAGACTGCAGGTCCGCCTGTCCTTTCTCCCACTACCCTGTAAACTTCAAGTTCACCAGGACAATCACTCATCCCATAGTGTACAATTATATAGCCAGTGGGTCAAGACATGAAAGGGCTTTTGCTTCCCTTTTAACACCATGGCCAATGGAAATGGAACAGCACAGGATTAACAGTGGCAGGTGGCATGACATGGAGAGAAGAGGTTTTATAGTATGAAAAATATACTACTGACGACTGCACAGGGGCCAAGAGACCTATCCGGGTGAGAAAACGGGCTGCAGCCTAATGGCAGTGGTGACACAATGTGCACAAGCATAAACTGCAGAAAGTGTACACTTCAAATGGGTGTCATCTCACAGGTAAATTACACCTCAATAAATTGATTCAGAAACATATTATCCAGGAACTAATTATACACATTAGAGCATAGCAGCTCCATGAACTCTCGTCCTTCTCTTTCAGCTGTTCATACTGTAGCCACCAAACTCTCATGAAATACACTTGAAAAACGGTAAATAAAATGCAAATAATCTCCAAATAAGTCAAGTGTTCTGCTCTTTAGAAACCATGATCAATCCCTGGTCTAAAGGTTTTAATAAATTCTATTTGTGATTCTCAAGAGTTGACATCAGAAAACTGTACCTTATTCTCTGTAGCCCTAAAATGTAGACAAGGCAACAATTAAAGAAAAAGAAAGTGCTGAACCCTAATGAAGTCAGTTTTAGAGTGGGGTCCTTGAGTTCACTCTGGGAAAAGTTTCGCCAGAGACCCGCTTTCAGCAGCATCTGAGAGTTCTCCCAGGCGAGTTTTCCCACGAGACAGAGGGCAGGTTTATTATAAAAGGGAAAGAAGAATAAAGGACACCTGCATAGATACAAGTAGCAGGAAAAGCTGCCCCCAAAGGATCAAGTTTGCTGAGAGAGGACTGCATGGTCACAGGCGGTGGCCCAGAGGAGAGCAGGCTCGGGTGAGGAAGGTCAGTGCAGAGAAGCCCCTCCATGGTACAGGTCGCGGGCAGGCAGGGGGCTGCTGCCCTGCAGGGGGAGACAGCGGGTGGGTAGAAGCACCTGCCTAGGCACAGGTGGGCAAAGGATGGCCGCCCCAGCCAGGGCAGAGACTGCATTGATATAGCCTTCTCTCTGGGAGGGGCTCACTCCTTTGTGGAGTGGCCTGTTGGCTACTGACTTTGAGTAACTATATAGAATTTGAAAGGAACCAGAGAATCTACAGTGGCCCTGAAATCTCCGTATCTTCCCCTCTGGCCTGCGTCCTATGACACTAGCAGCATCCCACCCTTTGCCTGGGTCTGTCCATGGTGCACACACCCAGGACATCAAGGATTTGTAGTTCCTACAGATAGGTTAAGGATATGTTAATCACTTCGACCCCCACCTCCAGCTCCTGGCACTGAGTGAGCCAAGTTTCTAGTTTTGTGGTGCCTCCTTTACAACTCTTCTATCCTTATCCTCATTACTATCATTGGATAACGTACAAGCAAGCTAAATTCACGCACACAAAAAACAACAAAACATGTCAGCATCATACAGAGGAAAATGCAAGTGAAATGCTGTCAGACTGGGTGGACACTGCTGCTGTCTTAGAGACAAGTAAAAGTAGGTTGATAGATTGGGAAATAACAGGCATCCGAAAAAAATGATTCCAGCCCAACAAATTTTTCATGCATTCAGTGATCGATTGTAGAGTGTCAAAGTTAGCTTTTTTTATCCCAGATAAATGTTCTTAAGAGTGCTGAAAGGTCTATTAAAAAAAAAATTAAAGAAACTCTAATGTCCCATCTGAAAAGGCTGGGTGAAATTTCTCTGATAATTCTCCATTTTAATATGCTGAATCTCTCTCTACATATGTGGCCTGTCCACAATTTTAATTAAGTGATTAAAAAATGTTTTCCCCAGGGCTAGTCATGCAAGCCATCTTGACTAGCACTCAAAAACCAAACATCACAGGTGGGGAAGAATAATGGTTTTGTTCGATTTCACTCAAATCTCCTCAAGACTACTTTGCTGGCCAATAGTTCAACAACTGTCAAGAAAACTCAGGCCAGATATAGAAACTGGTCCTCTGGTCCTTACAAAATTAAACATAGTTTTTACTGAGTCAAAAGTTCCATTCTTTTTATAGAAGCAGGAGAGAAAAAAATTATTACAAGTGACTCAAAGCAAAGTAATTTAACTGTGCTTCATTACTGAGATGCTTCCAGAACAGAGTCACTGATGACATCTGTGATATTAAATCTTATTACTTATTCAGTAGCTTCAGTTTGAGGCTGCTACTGACCCTGTTGTTTTAAAATTTATCTTTGTGGCGCTGACACACATTGTTTATAGTCATAATTTCAGGTTGAGGAATAAACACAAGCTCACCAAATTCAAAAGAAGTACAATATTGGGGTTACAAACTTTCAAAATAGGTAAATGGTAGAAGTAAGGTAATAGTACAATTAAGATGAAAATGACTGATGTCAACTTGTAAAAACGTGTGTGTGTCGGGATTATGGTGATGGCACATGGGTGACTTGGTGATGGGAAACCCGCGGGGATTTCAATTGAGATGGAAAAAAAAATGTACAAAATGATGTAAAAATAAACTTTCGTAACAAAAAAAAAAACAAGAGTATATAAAGAGAAAAAAGGCTATTAAAAAAAAAGTGTGTGTTTAATTCTCTTTCTACAGTAGGCCAACACAACACAGCAACTCTTAGTACCCTTGAGAAATGACCTGGTACCCATTAGAATCTGTCTCTAAAGTTCAGTTCCACTGAATGGATTTACATTTTGACATTGTGAGTACTTCAGATATCGGAAGGGATCTAAATATTAAATTTCTAAATATTACAAAACCTAGAACTAAAGAATACTTTTTCTATTTTATTCAAAGCTGGAAATGAAGGTACATGAGGTTAAGCAGCTTGCTCAAGATCAGCCAACCTGGAAAGTACAGGTCCCAAAATTCATGACCAAGGGACCTGGACTCCAGTGCTCCTGGCATTGCTTCAGCAATTCATGAAGGAAAACTCCAAATATTCCAGCAGGATCTAACCTGGTTTAGCTGACACCCTAATCCCTTTTGTCACCAGCACAGTCTGTCTGGGGGACAGTAGTCTGAGGGCGGGGACAGCTTTGGTGCAGGTCAACACTGAAACAGGACAGGTCTCTATTCCTGCCACATCAGGTAATCTCACAGGATGATGAGCAGATTTTATCTCACCTTAACTATCTTATACTTTTCTAAGTTAACAGTGAATAGACATCACTTTTATAACTAGGAAAATTATATTAAAATGGATGAGACTTCAAAAGAGAGAATTAGGCCATATGCCTCTCACTTCCTCTGCATGAAGAAACCCTGAGCTGTGCAAAAGTGAGTTGTGAGTTCCTGAAGAGCCAGCACACACTGGCTGGATTCAAGGACCAGTAGTAACACAAAGAACTGTTCTGTTTGTCACGTTGCACTGAGAGGGAAAGAGCCCGTCCCCAATCAACTTCTTATGGGTTGAAAAACAAAATTTGTCTAAGGCAAGGAAACTATTCTACCTACGCCTTTCTGGAAGGTTATAGGTGCCAGGAGCCAAAAGGCCTGGTTATGTACAGTTATAAAATCCTTACCAGAGTGACCACGGTTGGCAAAAATACCTACAAGCCATCTTTCGCTCCCCACAGGTTAGATCTGGCTTGTTTGGTTTTAAACATGGCTTTTCTCTGGCAGCCCAAGTCTCTGCCTTCCCACTCTGATTTCTGGACCAACCAGGCTGAGTCATGGGACTATGACTCATTAATATTTGGTAATCGCTGTGAAATATAGCAAAAGTAACTTGTTAATAAGGCACTTATTAAATAACATTTGTAAAAGCTCACTTTTTAATTTTATTTATTTGCTGTTATTAAAGGTCACATTGGTCTACAACACTGTATATGACCCACCAAGGCACTGGTGAATTCGATTCTGCAGTCAAATGGCAACAAATTTCTAGTGTTTGCTTTGGTCTAGTTTTGTCTGTCCCTGTGTTTTGTTTCCTTATATTCCACATATAAGTGAAATGATTTGGTATTTGTCTTTCTCTTTCAAACTTATTTCCCTTAGCCTAATCCCTTCCATTTCTATCTAGAGTGCAGCCAATAGCTGGGTTTCATTTGAACAGTTCAATCAAGTCTGAGTAGGCTTAATACTTGGCAGACTGTAATAGCTTACTTACAAATATATTTTAAAAAATAAAACAGGCTCAAAGTCATTCTGCAGAATGCCATTCCCTCTGGACTTCCATTCCAACGTACATTCCTGGAAAGCATGCTACCAAGTTGCCCAAGCCTCTCTGAACCCCAGGGGGACTACTGATGTACTTAGGGGCACCTCTTGACACTTCAGAGTTAAGAAAAAACAAACACAGTAACAACTGCCTCAAGGACAAGCAGAAGATGCAGCATCAATGCCACTGCCACTTAGGAACCAAACAATGAGAGGTGCTCTCACCCAGAAGGAAGAGGAAGCAAGCCAGCAGCTCCCCCAGGCTGTACTGGATTAGCAGATTCCAAAGTTCAGGGGAAGCTGGAAGCAGGTACATGGGTAGCACCCCAATCTCCTTCCGGACTCCCAACTCTGTCCTCCTCTCCTCCTGTGCCCATGGCAACAAAAGGGAAAACTTCTCACACCCAGAATCACATGAATGCCAACAAGTCAGCCTGGTGTAGCATCCAGCCCAGCCTGAGACCCCACACCTCCTTTGGGGCAGTCAACGGCATCGGCTCTGAGAAAGCAAAGCACGCCTGACCGCATGATTCTGCCTCCGATGGAATGCTCTTCTACTGCCGGAATTCTCTTCTACTGGTTACTTATGTGAACACAGCCTGCTGCTGGGTTGCTAGGTGAGTTGTGCCCCGAATGTTAAAATGTGCACTCTGCTCGAGTCCGGGGGACCTCTTGGCTGGATCACCCTTTACTTAAGTGGCAGTCAGCAGGTACGACCCCAGCTTGACAGCCCAAAGCAGTAGGATCGAAATTGTAAGGGTGTAAGACCACATCTGTGCAGCCATTATCCCAAAAAGCCACACAACAGTGCCAGACCTATTATTATGTAATAATATAATGCAGAAATTAAAGGTCTCAGAGAGCCCAGACTAAAAGCAGCAGAACCACAAGTGTTATGACAAATTACACCCTGAAGAGCAAATAAAAACACTGCACCCACAGGTTCACGGACCTAAGACGGCTCTTATACATGGCACATTTTGACTTTCATATCTAGCCCCACACATCCACGCAGGCAGCTACTACGTACAAGCCCTGTTGCTAGCTGTTGGAAGGAATAGAGAAGAAGCAAAAGATCAATAAGACAAGGGACTTTTTTGTCCTTACGTCAACAGTCTGCAAAGGGTGAGAAAACTTTTGCACAAATTCTTCAGGGACACAGAGACGGACACTGGTGACTTAAGTGTTCCAGGACAGAAGTCAGAGCTAGAAGGAACTGTCAGTAAATGAATGTAAGGTGCTTTAGTATGTCTGCTTGTAAATTAGCTGATTAATAACAAGCAATTAAAAAAAAAAACAAGCAAATAAGCAAGCATGCACACACACTAATGTGCCTCAAACCTGAAACAGCACCTCACAAACCTAAGGTTCCTGAGCCGAGAGCAGCCCAGAATTGCCTGGGGAGCCTCCTCAGGGCACACCTGGCCAGCTGCGCCCACCCTCCCCACAGCATCAGCTGACTTTTGGGGTGGAGGTGGCATGTGGGAGATGACGTGGACAAAGGTGCCCACATGCTTCTGATATGAGCTCTCTGTCCTCTCATCATCTGCAGGCCTCCTCAATTGCCAATGGCAGCTAAGAAGATTGGACCGTTTAGTAAAATATAAAACATCAAGTCCATTTCAATATCAAAGTTGCAGCCTGGCCAAACGGTGAAACAAGAACTTTGGGTTTCAACAACAGACCCCAGAGAGCATTTGTTAATCGGGTGCAAAACAGCAATGGAATCGTATAAGCACCTGCCAACCAGTCAGAACATCTGCAGTGTTAGGTGGTCTCCATGCAGCAGCCCCTGGAACAGGGGGCACCAGACACAGCCCCCCTAACGGTGTACATGCAGGGGCCGTCATGGTGATGACTCCAAAGCCACATGGCTCTGTGTGTACTGATGTCATACTCTGCTATAAAGTCAGAAGTCTCCAATAAAGGGCCACATTATGCATGCAAGAAGCCAGAAATGACTAACGAGCTTTCATGAAAAACAGCTTCTCAGATAACTAGAAACATGAGCATTATTATATCACCCCAACCAAGGGCCACGAGACGCACATCAGCTCCTGAACTAACGCTTCTCTCAATTCCATTTCACTGCTATCTGGGGCAGCCAGAGTCGGTCACCCTGATGGGACACAGCACCCGTGGGATACCCCAGGGGAAAGGAGGCATCCCCGCTGGGCTCCAGGGTTCCCAGAAAGCACCTAGCATTCCAAATGCCAGGAGAAACAAGAGTACTCTCTAAGATTGCCTCAAACCTCACCGGGACTTGGGAGAATACAGGAGAAGGCGCCAGAAGGAGGTAGTTTTGGTTTGGTTATGTTTCTACACGTTCAAATTCTAACATGAGTTTTTAGTTTCACTCCTCAATCCCTCCTCCCTGCCGCCCAAAAACACATGACTCCTCTTTATCCAACTCTAAAGTGGACCAAGTACCAATCTGCTTGCATTTTGGAGCAGCCCGCCCCAAGCAAACACATGTGAACAAGCTGGCCTTGTTGCAACACTTAACTTTTGTCCTGACTCAGGACAACAGGCTTTGGCCACATGGGCAGAAGAAGGGCATGAGGACAATCGGAATGGATTCAAGGCCAGAACCTATTCCTGCTCAGCACTCACACCAGCTCCTATTCCCAGGCTCTCCAGAAAGCATTCGCTAGACCAGAGGCTGAGGCAGAAGGCATTCCCTGTCTCCTTGTCACTAATACTCAGGCAGGGTTTCCCAGATGCGGGTGTTTCACTTAAACATGACATTACAATTAATATTTTAAAAACATCTGATAATTGAAGCAGGCAAACTGCTGGAAGCATGTAGCTGATTGAAATCTATTTACTTTCATGCTGGCATTACTGTCCCCCCTCAGAATCCTGAAATTAAAATGTCCCCCCGCATCAGTGTCACACCTGGACCCACTTTCAGCTGCGATCTGATTCATGCTGATTAACAGCAGTCTGATGGCAAAGGCCCACTCATCGGGTAAAAGCCTTTGTCTTTCTCATTCAAATTCGGGATGGGCAATACACACCGCAGGCCCTTTCAAGCATTCTAGTAGCAGAGAGAAAAAAAGAGAACGCAAAATACACACTGGGTGTCCACTCATGAAAAACTACTCAATTGCAATTGCACATCAAAACTTGTTGTGATCTTCTGCTTTTTTTCCTGCACATTTACACTGTAGTTTTTGTATCTCTATACAAAGAAAATTGAATAAATTGGTTAAAATTTCTGAGCAAGTAGACATATTTAGAAAAACATAAGTATGCATGCCCTTATTTAGAAGAACATAAGTATGCATGCCTTATGCATACACATGCATACACATGACAATTTTTTTAATAAAAGAACTAGTAAATTCAAAAGAAACTAGAATGTTTCTATGAACTAGACTAAAATACAGCTTACAAATTTTAGTATCAGTAGAGAATGCCAAACCCACATGATTACAAATAAATAAATCAATAAGAATTCTGAGATAATAATGGTGGGAAGCCCATGGGGATTACAAATGAGATTTTTTAAAAAATGCACAAAATGAAGAATGATGTAAAAATAATAGTAATAATAATAAAGAGTTCAGAGATAAAATACCTTCACTGGCAGGGGGGTGGAAAGCCAGAGAAGCAGACAAACAAATAAAAGTATGGTTCTATCTGAGGTTTTAGTGGAATGGCTTTGAGTCCACATTTTCAACATGAAGCAAGTGTTACCAGTCAGGAAACTGGGACAATAATGCCAACTGCTTCAAGAAGAGGGAAAAAATAGTACAGAAACCTAGTATCACCAAGCACAATGTTTCAGTGGCTTCAGGACTTTTAATTTTTTTGCAGAAGTCAGTTTGTGACTAGTAGTTCTGGCCAACAGTGATGCCCATACAAATAAAATCTAGTGGCCATATCCAGTTAATATATCCAGGTACAACAAACATTTATTGAGAACGTGATGTTCTCCAAGGTTAACAACTGACCAGCACCCAAACAAAGCATCTGTTCCCCCACTCCAGCCAACCCCGAAGACCCAGGACCTTCAAACTGGCCCTCTGGTTAGTCAGTTTAACAGCGAAATTCCTGGGTAGGCTACATTGTCACCAGCCCCCATCCTGTCCACACACTTTTAGAAACCTGTTGAAGTTCTGTCAAGAGCAGTTACTTCTTACAGGGACGCACACACAATTTCTGGACACAAACTGTTCAGCCACATGAATGACTGCCAAGTCACCAGAGAGCGGAAAGCACCTATCAGACAAGGAAACTCCCCCTCAAAAAATTGACTGTATTCTTAGCAAAACAATGTTCCTGGGGCCTGCCCCCAAAAGGGGAAATGCTTGATTGGACGTGCACTGATAGTCTTTAAAGCACACCCATTTAAATAAAAAGTAACCAGAAATTCCTAATGCTGAATTAAAAGCAGGGGTTTTGAGACTTCTTTCTAGGTGTTAAATAAAGCATGGGCCCTCCCTGGTGGCGCAGCAGGTTAAAGCACTGCACTGAGAATCTAAAGCCGCTTCCGCATGAGTTCGATT
>NW_004567138.1:4091982-4104420 GCF_000260355.1 Condylura cristata
AGCCCCTGTGCTTTTATGTTATTTTCTTTTAAAGATTTATTTTTATTTACTTACTCACACCAGGGGTGTGGGGTGGTGAGAGGATTCACCAGAGACAGAGTGGGGAGCAGAACAGGCAGATGGACAGAAATACACTCCTGAGGGGAGGTCGGCTGTGCCGTGGGGGTCAGCTCCCTGGCCGGGAATCGAACTCAGGTCTCAGTGGCTGGCCATAGCTTGATAGCACTGAGACTTCAAAACCTGTGCCAACCAGGGAGGCCCATTCATGCTTTATTATTCCCATTTTATGGATTAGGGAAACAAGCACAGGAAGCCAGGAGACCTACCCCCATCTAGCTGTCAGTAAGTAAATGTCAGGTTAAAATTCTGAGTAAACAATAACCTTGCTAGAGAGCTTGAAAAAAAGAAAAGTCCCTTAGAACTACAGTAAATCAGAAATTTTAGGAAATTACTTCACTGCATAATCCATCATAGAAAGAAAGGCAGGCTACTCTGTCATCTGGGAGAGAGAAATACTATTCTAAATGTCAAAGCCTGCAAGGTTTCAAAAAAAGTTAAAAGGGACATTACAACGCTAATGTTACCTATTTGGACTGTAACTTCAGATCTAAAAAGCAGATGTTTCAAGCTGGATAAGCCCAAATTTAACACTATTATCTTGATAAGCTTTCCCAACCACACTCCTCCCTGATACTCAAAACATTACCCTTGAACAAGTAATTTTCTTTTTAAGATTTATTTATTTATGCATACAGAACTGGGGTCCAGCCCAGAGGTGCAGGGGTGGTGAAAGAATTCACCAGAGACAGAGTGGGGAGCAGAACAGGCCGACTGAAGAAGTACACTGCTGAGGGGAGCAGTGGGCGGGTCAGGAGAGGTCTGTGCACCATGTGGTCACCTCCAGGGTGGGGATCCAACTCATGCTGAAGTGGCTTTAGCTTCTTAGTGCTGTGCTTTTTTTTTTTTTTTTAAGATTTATTATTTATGCATACAGTACTGGGGTACAGGCCAGAGGTGCAGGGCAATGAGAGGATTCACCAGAGACAGAGTGGGGAGCAGGACAGGCAGATCAACGAAGTGCACTGCTGAGGGGAGCAGCGGGTGAGACAGGAGAGGTCTGCCGCACCATGTGGATCTCCTTGGGGCCGGGGATCAAACTCACAGTGAAGCTGCTGTAGCTTGCTAGAGTGCTGTGCTTTAACCCTCTGCACAGGTTGGGGGGTGGGGGTGGGGGGCTCTTAACAAGTTATTTTAAGGATCTTTCTCAATGCACTACTGTAACAACCCCTGTTACATTTGTATAGTGAGCACTCAACTTTAATTAACTATGTAAATAGAAGTAGTTAAGGATAGAGAGCAAAAAGGCAAAACAAAGCAGATAACCCTAACAGATTGTTAGCCAGTTTAAAAAGGGCAGTTTGAACCGTTAAGCTCAGCTGTAAATCGTTTACACAATCTGTTTGGCCAGGATTGCAGGTGAACATGCCAGTTGCAATGCAGAGGACTTGTTTTATCAAACCACAGGATGTAAAGTATATGTGAAGGCTTGTTATTTTGATCAACAAACTACATGTGAGTTTACTGTATGTTGTGCTTCCAAAATCTGGAAGAGATCATCCACTCTGTACTGGCAGCAGAAGGCCTGGAAGCTCTGTACCATTTGCCTTTTTTCTGATTTTCCCCTCACATATGACCACATGAATATATCTGTGGTCACTCCTGGGGTGGACAATCTAGGGAGTGTCCCCTCAGGATGACACAAATAGCCAAGGGCAAAGGGTAAAGCTTCCCTTTCCTCAAAGGCTTCCTTCCTGTTCTGGCTCTTGAAAAAAAAAAAAAGAAGCAGGCTCCCAATTCCTCCCCACCCCAAGGGGACGGACTGCAAGCAGCCTGGTCCTCGCCTCTCTCCTACCAGCAGCTAACAGCAGCAAAGCCCACCACACCCACAGGCGAGACACTCAAGGGCCACGTGGAATCAATAACTACTCTGCTTTCAATCAAAGATAGACACACTAGGATGAACTGCAGTGAGGGAGGGTTGTAACAGAACGCACAGAAACAGAACAAGGTGCCTAAGGAAGCATTCATAGTTCTGGAAATGTAGTTTCTCCACTCCCATATATGCATGCATACTTTTTGCATGAAACAGTTGTATGCTGTGAGAACAGCTTAGAAAATCAACTGGTTTCCAAAAGGAATGTAACTGGACAAAATGAAAACTCATCTAGCAGTACAAACTGGAAGGCTGATGTGGGCACAAAAGCTGCAGCCCAGCAGGGTCAGGAGACTGCCGAAGACAGGGACTGGGCTCCACAGGGATGGTGACCTCCGTGGCCTAGTGGTGGCGAGCTCACACCACTCTTCTTTCACTTGACACCTTCAACCCTCTGTCAACCACTGCAGGCAAGCAGAACCCCCACCCCAGGCCCAGTGACCCCATCTTCTCCAGTTTTCCTAGCTGACTAGAAGTTCCAATGCAACACATTCATGTGAGATCTTGCTCCTAATGATGTCACCTACTATCTTTTTGACTCAACGCTACACTGAAGCACCACTGGAATAAATCTGAATTTTAGAGTTTAAAAAAAATGTTGCTGATGGCCCTCCCTGGTGGTGCAGCGGGTTAAAGCACAGCACTGAGAAGCTAAAGCCACTTCAGCATGAGTTCGATTTCCGCCTGCCCCGGAGGTGACCACATGGCGCGGCAACCTCTCCTGACCTGCCCGCTGCTCCCCTCAGCAGTGTACTTCGTTGATCTGCCTGTTCTGCTCCCCACTCTGTCTCCGGTGAAGCCTTTCGCCACCCCTGAGCCTCTGGCCTGTACCCCAGTTCTGTATGTACAAATAAATAAATCTTTAAAAAAAAATGTTGCTGATGCTTGACTTGTGTCCTCAGTTTTATAGGTGAAACTCAAAAAAGTAAAAGTGAGTGGCAGAAACAGGTGCACCCTGCTTTCCATACGCACTATTCCCCAGCTCCACCCGGCTGTGGGCCCCATGGAGATTTGGTCTGGTAAACCTGAACTTCCCAATAGTCAGGACTAGGTAAAAGGATAAACGAGAGCTCTGTCTAGATAACTGAGCTCTTTCCTCCCCCCTCTGTTGCAATTCCAATAAAAACAAGGAGAAGCATTTGTTTAAATACACCTGGCTAGAGGGGAGGCTTTAAAAAAAAAAAAGCACAGGAATTTACTTGGCTTTGTGAGACTTTACTTTCACAATCACACCGTTGGCACAGGGAGACCCTATTAAAGTGGCATAAACTGACTGATAAGGTGGATATTTAGGGTGACTGGATGAAGCCTTCAGACATTAATGCTGAGTAAGTTATGAAGATTTGTATATAAGATCTCAATCGGAGTGGTAAAATGAACCAAAGGACAGGTTGCACAGGGGGGCTTTAAAACCTGGTGTGTTACAATAAACAAATAGTTTTCGATCTTGGCCACACAGGAGGGTCAAGTGCTGATCATGTGAGTTAACCTCCTTGGACACAGTTAAACTGACAGGTGATTAGCCCCTCAGACTTGAACCTTCACAGGTGAGGTCATCTGCAGAGAGAAGTCACATCTGCTTTGTTCGCATGGGATTTCCAGCCCAAAGAATTCACGGACATACAAAAATGGGTGTTTTAGATCACTACATTTTTTGGGGTGATCTGTTAAGCTACAACTACAGTAACTGGGACACCTAGGAGGCATTTAAAAATCCTGGGGTGAATTTCAGCCATTACACCAGCATCTCAGATAGCTGGTGGGTGCAGGTGAGGGAGATCAGCCATCTACTTTTAAAGCACCCTACAGTGCTCCCACGGTTACAAGTCATGTTCAGATCTGTGCTGTCCAATACAGTAGCCACCTGCTACAGGCAAATGTTTAAGTTAAGTAAAATGATATATTCAGCTCCTCAGCCACACGTGCCACCTTTCAAAGGCTCAACAGTGACATACAGTGACTTTCTTAAACAGCAGAGAAACCTTTCCAGAAACACAGACATGGTGCTGGTCTAGGCCAGTGGCTCTCCAGGCTTGGTCCTGAGCCATAACAACAGCATCAGCATCACCTCCTAGGAACTCATTAGAAACGAAAGTTCTCAAGCCACACCACAGGTCTACTGGATAAGAACCTTTGGGGTAGGACTCTCGATGTGATTCAGAAGCACACTCAAGCATGAAAAACACCAATCTTGTTACCATCCATCTAAAACCACTTTTCCATGACCCATCATCATATTTACACCTGCAAATTATCAACTTTTAATGCCATTAAAATGAATAGTTCTTAGCATACAACTTCAAAGATACATTTCATGATACCTTTGCTTGAGAAGAAACATCTTTCAATTAGCAAGCAAAGGATTTGGAAAAGTTTCATGTAAAGATGCTCTCAATTATTGATAATCATCAAGAGAAACAACCTTAAGGTCCAAAAATACAGAAATGTTTAACACGTGAAACTCAGTATCAAGGACTAAAATTCTATTTGTGCAAACAGTGCTGTATGACAAAGGAAGGAAAGCAGAACACAACATTATAACTTCAGATATCTGTTATTCAGACAAGGACAAAATGAAGATAAAAGGAAAATCAGATGACTGACCTGTTGTTTGGCTTGAAGGGGACAGTGATTCCACTCCTCCCACATGTTTATCTCTGCCTCATCCTTTACATATGCAAAGCCATTATAGAGCATCTAAGGGAGCCATTTTGTAAAAAGACAGTGTTGTCATGTGAAAAGTTCGTCACAAGAACAGTATGGTAAAACACTCCTATTTCAAAGTCACTCAATCTATGGAACATGAAATTGAGACTGGTTTCAAGAAAGTGGTGAGCGCTGAGAAGAGGTATCCTAATCCAAAGAGCCCCTGTGCTTTTATACCTTAGATCTGCAGATATAAGAATTGTGCATGTTTATACATAAAAGTTCAAAGATGTTAAGACCCAACTTTTTTATTGATGTGTTTAGATGCCACATAATTGGTGGATGGTGTAAGGTGAAATAAAATAATTTCCTAGGAGGACTGTCTCACATTTTACATTTCTAAGTCAAAACACCCAGTTGTAGAGTGCTCTTCTTTTAAAAGATAGCTCCTGTATCCCACAGAAATGAATTCATTTTATTACATTTTCGTATAAATTTTTGCTCACTTCCTGTATCCACAGCTCTAGGGTAAGTGTAAGAAACTTAGTTTCTAACATTGTAAAGGTACAAAGTTATCTTTCCCAGTTCACTTGTTTCTCCACTATTATGTTTCCTTTGCAGGTAAAGTGTTCCAAATACCTTTAAATTTTAAATAAACACTTTCTCTGCTCTAGCTCTAGGTAAGATTTGAGAAAAGGTAACTGTGGCTGACTTGTTGTCTTTAGAAAACCTATATTTGGGAGAAACTCCTATTACCGCCTTTGAAATGTACACATGACATGTATAATTTTATTGAAATCTAGAACGAACCCAAGTTATCCAGTTATTTCTCACCAAATTTTGCTCCGAGAAGCCAAATTAAGTGGTAGGATGATAAACCGGTCAGTTTGAACATTTTATCCAGTCTGACAGAAATAGATTTTTAAATAAAATTTCTGAACTAAAGTAGGAATTTTCAATTATCTCAACAGTTTATACTGCCTACAGATAATTATCTTCATAGATGTGGGAAAATGTAGGTTGCCTTGGGTAGTTACTATCTTCAATTCTAGTATGTGCATATGCTCTTAAGAAAAAGGCAATCATTACTTGTATTTTAGTTGTTGTAGTTAAATGAAAAGAGGATTATTCCAAAAAAAAAGCTTGTAATAATATGTATTATTAATAGCAATAGGCTTTACAATATGCTTTCTGTGTGCTGGGTTTTCCTGAATTTGGGCAGAGAACACAATGACAGATCATATAGCCATGGTCCTAGAAAAATCCAAGTGTAACTAGATGAAGCTACTTCTGAGAAATGCCTTTAACATAAAAGACAGAAACCAACACAAACAACCAAAACAATACACTTGGGGGGGGGAGGAGACTATACGGAGGAAACTATGAATAATGGCCTTAGAAAGAGAGAGAAAAACACCACAATGAAGAAACAAGAAGGTGATATAATTTTTTTTTAAATCAAGCACCCAAAAAATGGATTAAAAATGACAGCAGAAAATAAAAATAAGCATGAGTGTTGGAAGATAAACTGGAGAAAATCTCCCAGAAGGCAGAACCAAAGAGAGAGAGAGAGCGTGTGCTGAAATGTTGAAATATAGTAAAGAAAAATAAAATAATTCATAACCAATTCAGGAAACTCCATGTCGAAATAAGTGTTCTAGAAAAGTAAATTAAGAGGTGAATTTATAACTGAATTAATTCAAGCATTAAAAAAACACATAAATTTCCAGGTCAAAAATGTGCATTATTATAATTTCCTAAAGAAGGGTGAAAAGCGAACATTCTATAAGATCCCAAAGAGGGAAATTTTGGTCAATTTCAAAAAAAAAAATTAAGCAATCCAAGTAGCTTTGTACTTGACAACAGAAACACTGGAAGAAAAAGACATAAGAGCAACAAGCATATTTTAAATAGAACTGGACACTTATCCAGACTATCTATGAAATGAGTATGTATATTCATGGCTTCAAAATGTTCCCTCTTAAATACCCTTTTTCAGGAAGTTACTACTAAATGATGTGCTCTACACAACCAAGGGAAAAAAGTAAGAAAGAAAAGGGAAGCAGATAAGTAAGACATCCCACACAGAGAAGAGTCAACAGGTATCCTCAGTATGTTATAACAAGAAATGCCAAAATGGCAGCAACATCGGGTCAAGGAGGACCATCTCTAAATATAGGAATCAAGAGAGCACTTGTCATGTCTGAATATATTTAGAGAGACTTAGGCAAGAGACAGGTAATTTAAATGATGAATTAAGGTTAAGTACAGTAGTCCTTCCCCTTTTCCTCCCAGGCAAGGTTTTTCCAAGTTCAACCAAAGTCTGAAAATATTACCAACAATATTTAAATTTCTGGCCTACAGAGATACATGAGCAACCAATATCCTAGAAGCTTATGGAATGGCAGGGAAAGCCAGTTCGGAAATAAAATGTTGCCAACAGTTTATGTAATGCATGAACTAGAAAACATACAGGTGGGCCCTCCCTGGTGGCCCAATGGGTTAAAACTCAGCACTACATAGAGATCCGCAGTCTCTGCAACACAAGTTCGATTCCTGGCCAGGGAGCTGACCACACGGTGTGTCAGACTCTCCTGGCCCACCCACTGCTCCCCTCAGCAGTGTACTTTGTCAATCTGTCTGTTCTGCTCCCCAGCTCTCTAATGAATTCTCTCACTCCCCACACCTCTGCCCTATACTCCAGGTCTAGTATGCATAAATAAATAATAAATAAATCTTAAAAAATATACACATGAAACTGACCAAGAAATATTTTCTTTTTTTAGATTCATTTACTTATTTACAACTGAGATGCAGGCCAGAGGTATGGGGAGTGAGAGGATTCCCAGAGACAGATTGGGGAACAAAACAGGCAGATCTACTGAAATACACTGCTGAGGGGAGCAGCAGGAAGGTCAGGAGAGGTCTGCCATGCCATGTGGGTCAGCTCCCTGGCCGGGGATCAACCTTGTGCTGCAGTGGCTACAGACAGCTTCACAGTGAGTGCTGTGCTTTAACCCCCTGCCACCAGGGACGGCCCAAGGAATAACTTTCTTCCACTGCCCTCCCTCATATTCTTCACAAGACTATACCACCCACCTACAATATGGAAAATTGGGCAAGAAGTTAAACTTGGATGCTCTTTACTAAGAGCCCACAATTCAGCCCAGTTTTTCTTTTAGCTCAGCTAACTTATATGTGTACATTGCTTCTGGATGCTGCAATTTACCTACCTAAAATAATAAGAACAAAAATGTATGTGGGAAGCAAGTCCCATTCTCAGTTCTTTCCATCTTAACATGGAACATTTGTATTTGGTATAATTAGGTGGGTTATTTATTGTATCTGCGAGCACTCAAGACTTTTTTCATATAAATTAATGATAATGGTGTTATCAGATATAACAAATAACCTACCAATCGTCTACTTTGGAACGGTGAGGAAGGAGAAATCTGTATACGTTTTATGGCAATTATTTACTTCCTAAAACTTAGGAAGATGAGATGGATAAGGCCCCCATCTATAGTTTTTAAATCACCATTTCCAACCACACTGGATGTAAAAATGAATGAACACATATTAGTATACTGGCCTTTAAGCTAGGAAAGATAATTGTTGAGACCTATATAAACCTGTGTGTTTGTGCACTTGAAAACGTGTGAAGAAATATTAATGACTGTAATTTCCTTTCTTTTTTTTTTAAGATTTATTTATTCATACAGAACTGGGGTACAGGCCAGAGATGCAGAGGGTGAGCGGATTCACCAGAGACAGATTGGGGAGCAGAACAGGCAGATCAACAAAGTACACTGCTGAGGGGAGCAGCGGGCAGGCCAGGAGAGGTCTGCCACGTCATGTGGTCATCCCGGGGCAGGCAGGAATCGAACTCTTGCGGAAGTGGCTTAAGCTTCTTAGTGCTGTGCATTAATCCACTGTGCCACCAGGGAGGGCCCTGTAATTTCCTTTCTTTTGGGGCGGTGAGGGAATGGGAAGAGCAGAGGATGATAGTAGTGGGGAGAGCAAGACTCTTCATTGCTAATCTGCTGATACTTTTTTTGTAATGATTTATTTATTTATGCATACAAGAATTGGGGCAAAGACCAGAGACGCAGGGGGTGAGCAGATTCACCAAAGACAGAGTGGGGAGCAGAACAGGCTGACTGACTGAAATACACTGCTGAGGGGAGCAGCAGACAAGACAGGGGAGGTCTGCTGCACCATGTGGGTCACCTCCCTGGCCAGGATTGAACTCATGCTGTAGTGGCTGCGGAGAGCTTCACAGTGTTTTATGTAAACCCCTGCACCCCCCAGGGGGATCCTATACTTTGATTTTTTTTTTACTGAATTCCCATTTTGACAAATTAGGAACTCTGATTCTACTTCTACCTGCTGAATCCCCTGCTTCAACATCCTACTCCATGCATACAGTGTCCCAGAATTAATTTGTGGCAGGTATGTTCACTTTAACAAAAGACTTTCACCCAATCTTAAAAACGTGAATCTACGTCTTCCATACTCACAGGATCAGCACAAAACCACCTGTTTCTCTAGGTTGCTAAGACCCTGGGTCCCTCCTCCATGGTTACCCACACACTGCAGACCAACTCAGTGCAGACACTCACTATGATCTGGTGCTGTGCAAGGGCATGAGACAAAGGTAATCAAGAGATGGTACCTGCCCCCAGGGAACTCAAGAGTCTCAAGGAGGAGGCAGAAGAAGAAACATGTAATTTCCAAATAATAGGGTTTATGTGAAGGCAAAACTAGAGTGCACACCACCACTCTGTACATTATGCATTTTAACCCTGATTTCCCTCTCTCAAAGAGGAGAGTCCCTCACACAGACACTGGATCTGTGTTATCTTTGGAACCCCTATCTGAGCGTGCCACCGCATGATCTGAACTTCACAAATGTCTCCACATAGTGCCATGACTTTTAAGAAAGAAACAAATTTATATATGTTTTCATGTTTCTGAACACAAACCAGCACATTAAGCTGAACTCTGCGGCATATCATAATGCCTGAATTTCTGTATTAACCTCACAAAAACCTATGATCATAACATCAGTATCATAGAGTCCTGGCTTTGTGTCCAAAAAAGGGGTAAAACTATGAAATAGAAGCCCATCTGTTTCTTTTCCTGGCAATCAATGCACTCCTGCTGACTTTTACTAGTAGGACTGAAAACTTTCACTCAGTAACTTAGAATTTCTACTCCTGGCTAACACATTTATAATTTCGTGGAATATTCAGAATTCTCAGACTGACACAGGCTTGCCAATATTAATTGCTTACACCTCAAACCCTGAATTTCTAAGTAAGAAAAATAGCATTCTCACTTTGCCCTGAGCTCTAGCCTGAAACAAATGATAGAAATAACCTGCAAACACAACATGAAGAATTGTTGCAATTAATCAACTCAGACTCCCAGGGAGGTACTGTTTCTATATTTAAATGCAACTGCAGTTTTAAGGGGAAAATCTGGTGGAGAAATAGGAAACCATGCTGCCTAATGAAGAATAAAATACAACTGGTGTCTCCATCCTTGTAGTTACAGTAATCCTAATCAACAAGTAGCATGGGGAAGTCACCTCCTCAGTTTGTCTGTAAAGAGAATGAAAGGTATCCAGACAGAATCCCATAAGAGACCCAAGGGTCACATCTGGCACCAGAACTTAACAAGAGAACACCTAAATTTCAATGCTCTCTTGATAGCTCCAGGTGAGGGGCTATTCTAAGAAGCAAACCACTAGATAAGCCCCCAACTACCCTGTAAATGTTTACTTAAGAGATCCGTGATTGGTAATTGTGGCAGCCCTAAAAATGATCAATGGATTATTTATAATGTCTTACCAACTGTCCACAGTTATTATTTCCATCCAAGTTCTACAAAATTAAATCTGTTTCTCTCACAAATGACAAAGCTTCACTGCATTAAATAGTAGCTAACAGTAGCACTCCTTATGGCAAGAAAACAGCTACATAAAAGAAGTTACACTATTCTACCTGCTTCCCTCACTTCAGCTACATAAGTGAAGTTACACTATTCTACCTGCTTCCCTCACTTCAGCTACATAAGAGAAGTTACACTATTCTACCTGCTTCCCTCACTTTGAAGAAACTGACTCAACAGACTTATTTTTCTGTAACAATGTAAAAAAAATAGTTTCAGAAAAAATGCTGGTGGTATAGGTATCTGTATATATTTTCATTTAAGCAAAGACTTTACTTCTATAACCATGAAATATACAACTAATTTGCTATAGTAATGGTGGTGGGAAGTCCATGGGGGTTACAACTGAGATTAAAAAAAAATGTAAAAAACGAAGAATAATGTAAAAAGTGTATTTATAAAATAAAATAATTACTTTTAGCCATACCTTCACTACTGAAAAGTATTTAACAGGACAACTTAACTATAACAGCCATTTATTGTCACCATAACAATCTGCTGTAAGTAGCACCATGTTAGCTCACTGGCTTAAAATCTCTACCCTTAACACAAAAAGCAAAGGCTGCCCAAATTTATAACTCCTTCCCCCAAATTTAGCAAACCGATGTGTAAAACACCACAATATTACAGAATGAAGGCAGTTGCTTCCATTAGCCATAACATCACAAACCTTCCAGAGTATCTCTTCAGTGAAAATCTCTAAAGAGCAATAACCATCAAATTGTAGTACATCAATCAACAGGTGAAGTTTACAAACACAACTCATGCTTATGTCCAAAAGGAATGAATTCTGTCAAATCTCCGGTTTTTTCTTGTTTGTTTGTACAAGCGACTGCATTGCTATCCTGAATGAATTCTGAATTCCAACCTTTTCTTCTCGGGGGGCTTACCAGAAAAAATGCCAAATATTCTAATTATTTTAGGGCATTTTCCCATACTGCTGCGTGGAATAGAGCAGAATTAATAAGGATCCAACAGTTACCACTTTTCAAATGCAAATATGTTGCCATCTAGTAAATGCAGTCCCCTTTTAAATGTCCCCCAGTGTCTGTCTACACAGCTCAGAGCACTACTTTTGTTTCCTTGAAAATCAAAATACGCGCATTACATTCAGGCATTATCTCCACCCAGCACCGACAAAAACAGAAAAAAAGAAATAGATTTTAAAAGGCTCAGGCCTGGGCCTGCATCAAGATTGTTTTGCTTGGTTGTGGGGGGTTTCCTTCCATTTTACACGCAGAGTCCAACAATCTTGCCCAAGGATGCTGTCAGGGCAGTGAGCCCTGGGTCCCAGGCCATGGGGAGTTCTCTTGCCTCCTTTCTGACCTCAGTTTTCTTATCCATAAAATGTGGTCTTTGGATTAATCATGTCTAGGTTCCCATCAGCGCCCCCTGCACGACCCCCCGCCTTTATTCTCTGGTTGCCTCGAAGCCAGCCCGGGTCTGGAGCTGGCTCTGGCCAGGGTGCCTCTCCCGCTGTCGCCCTCAAGAGGGGGGGCCGGGGGGAGGGTCAGAGGGAGGAGAACTTGGACTTGCAACAGCTTCAGACAGGAGCGTGCGACAAACTTGAAGCCTTCCTCCTAACAATAGGAGAGAACGCTCCCATTTTCCTGGCTCAAACTTATGGGCGACCGCGGCAAGGATCCTGCTCCCAGCCCTCCCTGTACCCGCTTTACCTTTCTCCCTGTTTGGTATTAGAAGGAGGAGGGTGCAGGACCGTTTGATTCCCTTCCATCTCCACCACGCACTTGGTGTTCAGTTCCAGTTCTGAAAGCAGAGGGGAAACCAACGCTGGGAAGTCGAGCGTCGGTGCCTCCAGCCCGCCGGGGCGCGCCGCGCGGGGG
>NW_004567138.1:4105224-4113827 GCF_000260355.1 Condylura cristata
GCTTTGCCGGCACCGGGCACCGCCTTGATCTCGAGTCACCTTGCGCGGCCGCTGTCACCGCGGACCCCGAGCCCCCGGGCATGCGAGGTGGGCAGGCGTGGCCCACGGAACGCAGTGCGCCTGGGTGGAAATGCTGCTCGCCCCCTCCCTACCCGCCCCGCTCGGGGCTGGCGGCGGAATTTTAAGACCTTTGTGGTGGTCGGAGGGTTGAAATTGATCTGTGCTTGTACCACGGAAAGAGTGAGAGGGAGAGAGAGAGAGAGAGAGAGAGAGAGTGTGTGTGTGTAAACAGTGCTCTGCTTCCTTTCTTCCTCTTCTCTTATCATGGGAGGGCTGTCAAGTGGGCTGGGAGGGTCATTAACTCTTACATAAGAATTTAATAGCAACGGATTCAGTCGTCCTGCCTGCCAAATGCCTCCCTCGCTGCCAGGGCGGAGGAAGTGGGAGAATCAGAATTATTCTGGGTGGCTCAACAAGTGTTTATGAGGCGCCGATGGTGTGCCAGGCATTTGGAGGTACGAAAGTCTTAAATTCAGAGTGGGGGGAGGGGCGGGCAGAGGAGGGCACTTTCGATTGTACGTAATTGTGGAAACTTAGTCCTTGGTAAGTTCACTGAATGTCTACCCTGTGCAGGGGACGATGGGAGACGCACGTGAACATGAAGGAAGTAATGCTCTCTGCACTCCAAGTTCACACCACGGTGGGAAAGAGAGCAGGGAGACAGGTAGGATGCGCTATGGTGGCAGACAGGTGGTAAAAGAGAAGCTCAGTTCTGTCTCCAGCAGGGTCCGCCTTATGGACTTTCAGTGCAGCTCAGCTCGTCCTTCTCACCCCCGTGGTGTTTCAGGACCACATCTGAAAGGCCAGTGGCACTTTTTCTTCCTCCCCATTCTTACTGTCAAAGCCTACTTCTTCCACCCACTCATTCCTATATTTAACATGTGCGCTGAGCATCTATTGTACACAGACCCTGTCCAAGGCTCTTGCGATCATGTTGCTGAACAAAAGAGGCAAAGGACCCTCCCTGGTGGGCAGCACTGCAAGCAGCAGCAGTTGCTTCAGTGGGAGTTCCATCCCTCACCGGAGGTGACCCACATGGCGCAGCAGACCACTCCTGACCCGCCCACTGCTCCCCTCAGCAGTGTACTTTGTCGATCTGCCTGTTCTGCTCCCCACTCTGTCTCTGGTGAATCCTCTCACCGCCCCAGCACCCAGCTCTGTATGAATAAATCAATAAATCTTAAAAAAAAAAATACTCCCAGAAAGAGGCAAAATTAACAGCTCCCTGGGCCAAGCGATTTAGTTCTGTGCCTGTCTCCTAACCTTTGGGTGACAGAGACATCCTTAAAATTCCTCCTTTGCCTTCTGTAATCACTCCCATATTCAGCTTCCAGATCAATTTTTCTTAATTTTTTAAAATTTTACTGTGCTCATGCATACTAGTCCCTTGTCCAAAAAACTCTCCTAGTAATCAGGCCGTGCCCTCGCTAATATTACTTTCTCCGTTCCTGAAATTCTTCACATCATCTGGGACACTTTCATAAAGATTCCATCTCAGTGTTTTTGTTCTGAAATTTCCAACAGTGTGATAGAAGGAGGTTGAATTGTGACTCCCAGAGATATATTCAAGTTCTAATAACCCCCGGTATCTCTGAATCTAACCTTTGTCTTTGGAAATATGGTCTCTGTAATTATGTTAAAATGAGTTCATACTGAGTTGGGGCGGTATTTAAATGCAATGACTGATATCTTTTTATAAGGGAAGGGTGACTTGAGCCCACATACCCAGAGAAGGAGTGAAGTGGAGACATATAGAGTGATGCAGTTATGAGCCAAAGAATGTCGAGAATTTAAGGAACTACTAGCAGCTAGAAAGGGGCAGGAAAGGAGTCTTCCAGCAAGTCATCCAGGGGACCATCACCTAACCTTGATTTTGAACTTCGACCCTCCAGAACTATGAGAGACGTTTTGTTGTATTACACCACAGTTTAGAGTAATTTATTACAGTCATAAGAAATAAACACAGGAATTCTTTCTGTCCCCCACCACCTTTGCTCTTCACCCTTACCCCCCAGTCCGTTTTTTCTCTGCCATAACATAAAAGGCTTGAATGCCTGATGAGGAGTTTTCAGCTTTATTCTAAGAGCAATGAGAACTGAATGAAAGTTTGGTGTTTGGAGCCAGGCACTGACACATTCAGCGCACTCTCAAGAATGACTCATAAAAGACTGTCTTCCACCCAGATGAGAGGTGGTGATGGCATGAACACAGCCAGAGACAGTGCGAACAGCACAAACAACTTGTAGGACTTACTGCACAGACAAGAATGGAATGTCAGCAGCCAATAGGCTGAGAGGATGGAGAGAGGCAAAGAATGACAGGTGACCAGGGAAGGTGCTGAAGCATGGTGGCTCATGATACATGTGGAATTTGGTGTTGCTGGCTAAATAAATGGTTGCCCTTGGTTCTTTGCTGAGTGGTCCTGTTTTTTCACTTTTCCAACCCCTCTCCCCCTTATCCCAGATTGGTCCTCCTGTCTCTTTAAGAAGGGTTTACTCGGCCCTCCCTGGTGGCACAGCGGGTTAAAGCACTGGACTGAGAAGCTAAAGCCACTTCCGCATGAGTTCGATTCCCGCCTGCCCCGGAGGAGACCACATGGTGCGGCAGACCTCTCCTGACCCGCCCGCTGCTCCCCGCTGCTCCCCTCAGCAATGTACTTTGTCTATCTGCCTATTCTGCTCCCCACTCTGTCTCTGGTGAAGCCTCTCACCGCCCCTGAGCCTCAGGCCTGTACCCCAATTCTGTACGCACAAATAAATAAATCTTAAAAAAAAAAAAGAAGGGTTTACTCAATGTGTGTTCTTCAAAGCAGCTTTTAGACTTACTGCATTTGGGGTGGGTTTGTTTGTTTGTTTGTTTTAAGATGTATTTATTTATGCATACAAGAACTAGGGTACAGGCCAGAGGTGTGGGGGTGGGGGCAAGAGGATTCACCAGAGACAGAGTGGGGAGCAGAAAAGGCGGATTTACTGAAATACACTGCTGAGGGGAGTAGCAGGAGAGACAGGTGAGGTCTGCTATGCCATGTGAGTCAGCTCCCTGGCCGTGACTCAAACTCATACCACAGTGGCTGGCAATGGCTTGATAGCATTGAAGATTTTAACCCCTGTGCCATCAGGGAAGCTCATGGGATGATATCTTTTTAGAGTTGGAAGGTGACCTTCAGGGTCTTCTGGACCTTCTGCATCCCCAGTGTTGTGATCCCTCTGCTTGAGTGTGTCTGGTGACAGAGTGGCCATTGTTGACTAACTCTGAGCTAAAGTTCTACATTCAGAGAAGCCCTCCATGAAGAATCTGCCCCGGCCTCCCCTCTCCCAATGTGTTGAGGGTGTGACTCTTGGAATGAGACTGTCTGGTTGGAGCCCTGAAACTTCCCCTTTCTGAGGAAGAAACATGTATTAACTCTTCAGGCCCTTGATTTCCTTGCTTGTAAATAGGGTGATGGTGGCAATAGCACAGGAACCTACTTCGGAGGGTTGTTATGAAGATAAGGTGAATTAATACCTGTGAAATGCTCATCACAGCATTGAGTAGAAGCTGGCACATCCCTGAAGTCATGCCAGTGGCTGCAGAATGGCTTCATTTTTCACAGGTCATAGGGAATCCCAGAAGCTGCTGTGTGGAAGAATCATGAAGCTGTTCTGTACGAATGAGACTTAGGAAAGAGAGAGCTGCTCGGGTTTCTGAAAACCTTCCAAGGCCAGCCCAGCTTCTAGGTTCTATTAAGGGCAAGCTGCCCTCCTGCTCTTAGATTCAACAGTGAGGATCAGTCTCAATGTGACCGAGAAAAGCCTGGGCAGGGGGTCACACAACCTGGTTTCAAATTCCAGCTCTACCAAGCCCCATGACCTTGTTGCCTGTTTCCTGACTTCTAAAAATGGTGGTTGAGGCCCTCCCTGGTGGCACAGCGGGTTAAAGCACAGCACTAAGAAGCTAAAGCCGCTTCCGCTTGAGTTCGATCCCTGACTGCCCCGGAGGTGACCACATGGCGCGGCAGACCTCTCCTGACCCGCCCGCTGCTCCCCTCAGCAGTGTACTTCGTCGATCTGCCTGTTCTGCTCCCCACTCTGTCTCTGGTGAAGCCTCTCAACGCCCCTGAGCCTCTGGCCTGTACCCCAGTTCTATATGCACAATAAATAAATCTTTAAAAAAAAAAAATGGTGGTTGAATCATAGCTATCATGCTGTGCCAGGAACAATTAGGCCAGGGTCTGACACTGGCTAAGGGTCAAATAAGCATCAGGTGGTGGTCTTGTCATTGTCACCACTATTGCTGTTATTTGTGGGTCCAGGACAGTGTTCAGTGAGTCTGGGTTCCTCAGCATGACTCACTAGATGTGACCCTGTTGTGTTCCTTAAGTGCAATGAACAGTGGTCATTAAGACAATCCCCAGGAGGATAAGCCCTCAACCACCCCATGTCCACCAGCTCTCCCAGGAGCCCCTAAGTGCAAATTATACATCCTAGACCATGAAGGCTCTTCAGGCCAATTTGCTAGGAAATGATGGGGTTACGGCCTTCCAGGGCCCTTCCCTAAAAAAATAAAAGAGGCTTCCCAAGGTCTAGAGGGAAGGCTGTGGGAATCCCAGCCTCAGCCAGTTGGTGAACAGAAACCCAAATAGTTATTCACCCAAGAAAGACTCATAGGCTACAGAACAGATATTTGAAATGAATGGACTTGTTGAGAAGAATCTGTAACTTTCGAATGTACACATGCTTGATTTAATCCTTATCCCTGGCTATATAATTAAAGTAAAGCAGAAAATTCCAATAAGGGGTAGGGGGTTGGGGGAAGTGCTTTTCTCCAGTTTAGCAAGGAAGGTTCTGAAAGCTAGATAGCCAATGTCCCATTCTGCAGTCAGTTTGAGGAAAAAGAGGCTCAAGCGAGACAAGGTAGCTTGCTGAAGTTTTGCCATGTAGTAAAGACACACCAGAGAGCCAGTCTAGCCTAGAAAAGCTCTGTATTAGTGCTGAGCTGTGGAAATATTGGTGACTCTCTTTTCAACCTGGTGAGGGCCTGGCATTCTTTTCATCCATTGGGGATACACAAAATCCTCAAACTTGACCTACTAACACTGCACTCTAAACACACCTCAATCTATACACTCTACTGGGAAGCGTCTTTTTTTTTTTTTTTTTAGGGAAGGGCCCTGGAAGGCCATAGCCCCATCATTTCCTAGCAAAATGGCCTGAAGAGCCTTCATGGTCTAGGATGTATAATTTGCACTTAGGGGCTCTTGGGTCTTGGGAGAGCTGGTTGACATGGGGTGGTCGAGGGTTTATCCTACTGGGAAGTGTTTGTTAATAGAAGTTTACTTTAGAAACTGGAACTATCATGGGTTCTGAAGAACCGGCAGATACCTGAAAACAAACACCCTCAGGGACTCTGGAGTCATCTGATTTGGTTAGATGAAGCCCCAAAGCTATTTCAGTGAGAAGTGGGCCACCAGACTGATGTAAATACTGCCAGTGTCTTAAGTCGACAGAGGGTCAGGAGGAATGATGGAGCATACTCAAATAAGAGTCTTTTCATAAGTCTAGTTTAAAAGCTGCTTCTCTCAGCCTAGGCTGAGACCAATGACCTTGGAATCTCAGTGGCTCTAAAAACATGGTTTTCTCCCTCATTCACAAGACTTGTTCATCACAGCCTGGTCGTGACTCAGCTCTGATCATTTTCACTTCGAGGCCCAGGCTGATGAAATAGCGCTTACCAGGGGCCGCGCCAAATTGGTGGCAGAAGGGAAAGAGAAGGTGGCAGACTAAACCATGGCTGTTCAAGCTTTGGCTCAGAAATGGTACCAGTGGCTTCTCAGTTTTCTGTGGGCAGGTTACATGGGCATGTCAAACATCAGCAGGTAGGGAAAAGTCATTCTCCCCCAGGGCGGGTGAGATGTGATAAAATAAGAAATCTACACACACACACACACACACACACACACACACACATTGGTGTCAATCTATTTTCAGGGCTCAAAGCTCTTGTGATTAGAGCACATGGCATGTTTTGTGACAATATTTGGGTTTTTTCCTTCATTCCTAAAATAGATCCAGAGGTTGAAGGTGAAATGAGATGACATTTGGAAAGCTTCAAGATAACACAGGATGATGGCTGGTTGCTAAGGAAACCAACCACCACACACCATCGCTACCTGGATGGGGAGAGGAATGGGACTGCAGGTTGAACCAATCACCAACAGCCAACAATTTAATCAATCAGCCTTATGTATTAAGGCCACCATTAAAATTTTAAAAAGATGTCTACCTGGTGGCACAACAGGTTAAAACACAGCAATCTGAAGCTACCAGCAGGCACCTCAGCTCCAGTTTGATCCCCAGCAACCAGGGAGGTGACCCACGTGGTGCAGCAGACCTTCCCTGTCTCACCCGATGCTCCCCTCAGCAGCGTATTTCAGTCAACCTGCCTGTTCTACTCCCCACTCTGTCTCTGGGGAATCCTCTCACCGTTTCCGCACCTCTGGTCTATACTCCAGTTCTGTGCGCATAAATAAATAATTTTAAAAAGAAAAAAAAAGGTAAAAGATGAGATTATAGGGGCATCCAGGTGGGAGTGTATGAGGAGGTGCCAGGAGGGTGATGAGCCCCGAGGACACGGGAACTCCCCAACCCTTCTCTAAACCCTTCTCCCTTGCCCTATGCCTCTCTTCCATCTGGCTTTTCCTAAGTTGCCTTCTTTTATGATCTATCAGTAATTGAGTGAGTAAACTGTTTTCCTGAATTCTGTTGTAACAAATTCTGGAACCAAAGGAAGGGCTATAGGAACACACAGTGATTATCTAGACTTGCGGTTGGTATCTGAGAATGTGGGGATCTTGTGGGACTGAAACTGTGGCATCTGACAGTAACACCAGGTGGATCGTGTCTGAAGGAATTCAACTGCAGAACACTCAGTGGGTGTCCCCTGAGAATCAGAGAACTCTTGGATGAGGGGAGAGAAGCCCACACGTTTGCAGTATAGAAGTATTCAGTCTCTGGCCTGCACCCCAGTTCTTGCATGCATGCATAAATAAATCTTTTTTTTTTAAGTGTTGGTGAGAAAATTTCCTTTTAAAAAAATATTTATTTATGCATACAGAACTAGGGTTCAGGGCAGAGGTACAGGGGTGGTGAGAGGATTCACCAGAAACAGAGTGGGGAGCAGAACAGGCAGATCAACAAAATACACTGCTGAGGGGAGTAGTGGGCAAGACAGGAGAGGTCTGCTGCACCATGTGGGTCACCTCTGGGGCATGGAGATCGAACTTACACTGAAGCAGCTGTACCCAGCTGGCCTTGCTGCATCCTAACCTACTGTACCACCAGGGAGGGCCATAAATAAATCTTTTTTTAAAAAAGAAGTATACAGTGAGTAGTGAGCACGCTGGAAATGCAGTGGATGTTTCCCTTTACAAAAAGGTTCCAATCCACCCACTACAAAAACTTTACCTATTGGACTAGTTAACAGCAGCCAACACTGACTGCTTACCAGGCACAGCTCTGTTATTTAGTTCTCCCAATATCCACAGGGGTGCATGCTGTTGTTGTCAAAATCTGTCATTATACTAATCAGTGAAAATAAACAGAAAATACCAGTAACTATTCAGGGTAACTGACCTAGGAATGGTGGGTGAGTTTTGATTGCACACACAAATTGGGGTACGCATTTACTGGCTTTCCTAAGGGTGATAATGGGTTTGCCCTGACTCATCTATATTTTTCTGGCACCAAAAATAAGATAAAGCCATAGAAATCCTAGTCTGCTAGTACAAGTCTTGGCAGTTTAATGCAATATGTAGCTTCCAAAATACAGTCGCAAACTACTGGGGAGACAGAGAGAAAATAATTCTTTCAATGGTTGTGATGTAGGATATGGGTAGAGGAAAGGGCAGAGATATTTGCAGAGGTTGTTGACTCATAGTAATGTGGCGGGAAAGGCAAACTCGATGTCAGAACCACTGTGATTTGCTTTCCAGCTCTGTAACTCACTTGCTATCTTATTCTTGGGTGTTCAAGCTTTGGGTCTTGTATTTAAAGTGAGTATAATAATATCTCACAGGATTGAGATTTCAGAATAAGTGAGGTACTGTATGTCAGATGTCTGGCTCATTCTATAATGTCACCTACAGAAAAGGCTTACTGCAAATAGCGATTGTTTTTGTTACTATTACTGTTGTTGAGGAAACTATAGAATTTTGGATGAATATTTGTGGAAAAGATTGGAAGATAATGCAGCTCTGTGCTGTAGGTAGCTAATCAGCTATTGTGGGCTGGAAGGATTGGTCCTGGGAAAAAAACAGACGCTGAAGATAAAGCTAGGAAGGAACTACCCAGTGGAGATGTGAGGAGGATCTGAGTGGGAAACTTGGAGGGACAGTGATGAGCAAGAGAGGCTTCAGAAACATCTCTGAGTGAAATCTGTCTGTATCACAAGACATAAAGCCATCTTGCTCTTCCCTCCTCTGAACAGGTCCAGATGCTGACCAGATCAGGGTCCAAGTTCTCTAGTAATGCACAGACCCAAAACCTAGCCTCATAAGCTGTGATCTA
>NW_004567138.1:4113927-4133825 GCF_000260355.1 Condylura cristata
ATGAGATTATAGGGGCATCCAGGTGGGAGTGTATGAGGAGGTGCCAGGAGGGTGATGAGCCCCGAGGACACGGGAACTCCCCAACCCTTCTCTAAACCCTTCTCCCTTGCCCTATGCCTCTCTTCCATCTGGCTTTTCCTAAGTTGCCTTCTTTTATGATCTATCAGTAATTGAGTGAGTAAACTGTTTTCCTGAATTCTGTTGTAACAAATTCTGGAACCAAAGGAAGGGCTATAGGAACACACAGTGATTATCTAGACTTGCGGTTGGTATCTGAGAATGTGGGGATCTTGTGGGACTGAAACTGTGGCATCTGACAGTAACACCAGGTGGATCGTGTCTGAAGGAATTCAACTGCAGAACACTCAGTGGGTGTCCCCTGAGAATCAGAGAACTCTTGGATGAGGGGAGAGAAGCCCACACGTTTGCAGTATAGAAGTATTCAGTCTCTGGCCTGCACCCCAGTTCTTGCATGCATGCATAAATAAATCTTTTTTTTTTAAGTGTTGGTGAGAAAATTTCCTTTTAAAAAAATATTTATTTATGCATACAGAACTAGGGTTCAGGGCAGAGGTACAGGGGTGGTGAGAGGATTCACCAGAAACAGAGTGGGGAGCAGAACAGGCAGATCAACAAAATACACTGCTGAGGGGAGTAGTGGGCAAGACAGGAGAGGTCTGCTGCACCATGTGGGTCACCTCTGGGGCATGGAGATCGAACTTACACTGAAGCAGCTGTACCCAGCTGGCCTTGCTGCATCCTAACCTACTGTACCACCAGGGAGGGCCATAAATAAATCTTTTTTTAAAAAAGAAGTATACAGTGAGTAGTGAGCACGCTGGAAATGCAGTGGATGTTTCCCTTTACAAAAAGGTTCCAATCCACCCACTACAAAAACTTTACCTATTGGACTAGTTAACAGCAGCCAACACTGACTGCTTACCAGGCACAGCTCTGTTATTTAGTTCTCCCAATATCCACAGGGGTGCATGCTGTTGTTGTCAAAATCTGTCATTATACTAATCAGTGAAAATAAACAGAAAATACCAGTAACTATTCAGGGTAACTGACCTAGGAATGGTGGGTGAGTTTTGATTGCACACACAAATTGGGGTACGCATTTACTGGCTTTCCTAAGGGTGATAATGGGTTTGCCCTGACTCATCTATATTTTTCTGGCACCAAAAATAAGATAAAGCCATAGAAATCCTAGTCTGCTAGTACAAGTCTTGGCAGTTTAATGCAATATGTAGCTTCCAAAATACAGTCGCAAACTACTGGGGAGACAGAGAGAAAATAATTCTTTCAATGGTTGTGATGTAGGATATGGGTAGAGGAAAGGGCAGAGATATTTGCAGAGGTTGTTGACTCATAGTAATGTGGCGGGAAAGGCAAACTCGATGTCAGAACCACTGTGATTTGCTTTCCAGCTCTGTAACTCACTTGCTATCTTATTCTTGGGTGTTCAAGCTTTGGGTCTTGTATTTAAAGTGAGTATAATAATATCTCACAGGATTGAGATTTCAGAATAAGTGAGGTACTGTATGTCAGATGTCTGGCTCATTCTATAATGTCACCTACAGAAAAGGCTTACTGCAAATAGCGATTGTTTTTGTTACTATTACTGTTGTTGAGGAAACTATAGAATTTTGGATGAATATTTGTGGAAAAGATTGGAAGATAATGCAGCTCTGTGCTGTAGGTAGCTAATCAGCTATTGTGGGCTGGAAGGATTGGTCCTGGGAAAAAAACAGACGCTGAAGATAAAGCTAGGAAGGAACTACCCAGTGGAGATGTGAGGAGGATCTGAGTGGGAAACTTGGAGGGACAGTGATGAGCAAGAGAGGCTTCAGAAACATCTCTGAGTGAAATCTGTCTGTATCACAAGACATAAAGCCATCTTGCTCTTCCCTCCTCTGAACAGGTCCAGATGCTGACCAGATCAGGGTCCAAGTTCTCTAGTAATGCACAGACCCAAAACCTAGCCTCATAAGCTGTGATCTACGCAGCCAGTCCCAGGCCTGGCTGGTCATCCTTCAGAGCCTGCAAAAACAGGGATTCCTGAACTCACTTAGAGCTGGAGGTATGGGCTGGGCTGATTCTGGACAGGCATCTAGAGATAATTTGGCTCTAGCCCACAATGCAAGATCAGAGAGGATTGTCCCCCACTACATTTCATGTTGGGCTGATGGGCTACTTGGCACTTGTTAAACTGAAAACAAAACAAGGGAAGAAGCTACTAAAAACAAACAAACAAACAAACAAACAAACAAACAAAAAACAGACCTTTCCTAAGGAATTTACCCAGCCCTGGGGACATCAGTTTGCAAGAACGAAGGAGCACAAGGATAGGACACTGTAGCTTTCACGCTGAGGAGATGGTTGAAAAGCTCCCCCAACCTGTTTACTAATGAATCCATTCATTTACCCAATGTTTATTGAGCAGCTGGCACATGAGGTACTGTGGGAATTGCTGGGAAATCAGAAGCTGTCATTGTTTCTGCCCGGAGGGGGTTCCCAGGCAGGGGAGGAGCAGCTAACTGCATCTCAAGTGGGCTGTGCTCTCACACTGTGTGAACCCATTCAGTGGGAAGCAGCGATTTCCATCCTGAGGGAGAGGTCAGTGGAAAGGACACCGGAGTTCTATCCTCAGAGCTCAGGGGTAGTTAGCCAAGCAGGGAGGAGAAAGTTATAATCAGGAAAGATGGGGATGCAGGAATGAGAGATGCATTCACATTGGCTGAAGCAAATAGAGAAGAATGTGGAAGAACACAGCTCTTGAAAGAGACAGGTGCAGGTTTCAGGAAAGTCTGTAGCCAGAGTCCATAAAAAGTTGAGAGGCAAGTGCCATGTTTTCCTACTAGTTCTGGGGTCTTTCTTTCCAGAGGAGGTTTGTATGTGTTGGAAGATGGCTGCCATCCACACCTCTGTGTGTGGCTCTCCCAGTAAGCACACAAGGCATATCTTGGTTTCTTTTCATTTTTTTAAAGATTTTATTTATTTGTGCATACAGAACTGGGGTACAGGCCAGAGGTGCAGGACCAGTGAGAGGATTCACCAGAGACAGAGCGGGGAGCAGAACAGGCAGATTGTCGAAGTACACTGCTGAGGGGAGCAGCGGACGGGTAAGGAGAGGTCTGCCGCGCCATGTGGGTCACCTCCAGGGCAGGCGGGGATCGAACTCATGCGGAAGTGGCTTTAGCTTCTTAGTGCTGTGCTTTAACCCGCTGCGCCACCAGGGAGGGCCCCCAAATATTCGGCTCTAAAGAAACTAGAGTTGGTGGTTAAATTTCCCATTCCTGCCCCCCCTTATTGTGATATTGCAGAAAAAAAACCTTTTTTTTTTTTCAGTTAGCAAATAATGCAACCCTGATTGTATCTCTACATCACCTTAAAGCGTGAAATCATTCAGTCAGATTCCTGTCCCTATAACCGTGCCTGTTGGATGCAAACCACATCTAATCTCTGCAGGAATCAACATAAATAGGAAGGAGAGACTCCTGGAACAGGTGTGGAGAGGATCACATCTGGACTACTCTCCCATACCTTGCACAAAATCTCCAAGCACTGGTTGCTGGAACTGGGGGAGGGGAGGAGATATGGGTCTGTGGAGGAAGCAGGTCAATAGTACATAAAGAGTGGTCTGGAAAACACAGGGGTGGGTGGGCTTCCTGGTGGTTCAAGGGGTTAAGTATTAGCACCATGAGCTGTCTGCAGCCACTGCAAAACCCATTTGATCCCCAGCCAGGGAGGCAACCCACATAGCACAGCAGACCTCTCCTATCCTGCCCACTGCTCCCCTCAGCAGTGTATTTCAGTAGATCTGCCTGCTCTGCTCCCCACTCTGTCTCTGGGGAACCCTCTCACCCTCCCCTACATCCCAGCATCCTGGATGCATAAATAAATAAAAAATTAAATTGTTTTGAAAAATCACAGGGATGGGAAATGGACACTTGTGGATCATAGCGTCCTGTCCCCAGATTAGAAGGTGCTAGCATCTCTGCTCAGTGAGATGGAAGGAGAGGATGAGTGACTCAAGGAAAAGCCTAGGACTGGAAAGTCTGATTGGTGCTGAGCTGACCTCTACTTTCCCCGGGCCACTTTGGTCACCCCACCAAAGCGGAGTGCCCCTTCCTTCTACAGACTCTTGTCTGTTTCTCAGTTTGTGGATGACATCTGCTAGGACACTCCACATGGCTCAACTATGGAAAGATTTATAAAGTTATCAAGCCCTCGTCTATCATTTTCTCCCTTCTATCCTTGTTTTCAGCAACAACTACTTTTAACCTTATATATCTACTAGTAGAGTGAGCTTGGGCAAATGATACTTCTTCTTGCCTCAGCTTCATCATCTACAGAATGCCAGTAGTAATTGAACAACTTTATTGCCCTGTTTCAAGGATTTCACGAGGTAATTCATGGAAAGTGATGCGTGTGCCTTCACACGCTGGGCGCTCAGTGAATGTCAGCCATCATACTGTTATTACCATGCGTATAATCCATAATCCCTGCTGGACTATGAGCTCCTTATGATATTAGAGTGTGTAAAATGACTGGCACATCAAAGAAAACTGGTATCGGGCAGTTATTTTTATTATTACTGTTGTTGAAGATGGAAAATAATTCTCCTTGATCATCTGGATAACTCCAGTCCACAGTACAGACTCCACCCTCAACTCCCATCTCTGTGGCCAGCCACCGGATGAATAAACTCACCATTGGGTCTCTGTTCTTTTCTGAGTAGGAGGCAAATGCAGTGATTGCTATCATGTTTCTACTTGTTTATTCCCTGTGAAACACGTGATACATTGTCAACACTGGCGGAGAATCCCCATAACTCAGTTGTGGAAGGGATCTTAAGGGTTATGTAAACCAGCTGATTCACCAGCACAAATGACTTGCACCTGAGATGTTTGGGGGCACTGGCAAAGCGAGACAGATGGTGTGATTTTCATCGTTTGACGTCATTGTTAGAAAAGCCTACAAGACAGGTGAACCAAGATGGGTGAATCAGTAGGGAAGATAATTTCCAAATCGATTTTGAACTTCACTGTCTTCATGGCAGTGAAGGTCATCCCCAAAACAGAGCCCCAAGGACCTGAGATGTCATCACTGGAATGATGTGATGTGGAGGTAGTTGAAAGAGGATGCCCTCCCTAACCACTGTTGTCCCCTGGCTAGGTCTTAGGTCTTTCATTCAAACCCCCCCCTTTCTGTGTTGAGGGGCTTGGGAGCCTAAAGGGTCCTACCTGACCTTAAGAAGTACTTTCAGGGTGCCTGCTAGGCTCTCTGCTCCCCACTTCTTACTTGATGCTTTGGAGACTTTCTCAATTCAGGTTTCTCCTCTGAACTGCAGAACAGAAAAAAATTATTCCAGTGAGTCTTTTCTCATTTCTCCCCAAATTGTCACATAATTGGACTCACTGAAGATGCATAGGAGAAAAGTTCACTCAGCTCACACAGTTGATGCCATGGAACATTTGGGCTTATTGCTCTTGCATAAAGTTGGTGGAGAGAGACTCCAGGTAGCTGCCCCATGTAATTCCCAAACCAGCAGACCTCAGAGTCGTTGCTTCATGGAACTGAGGAGACACGGAGAATCCTGGGCCCCTCATTCCACTCCCCCATCGCCCGCTTCACTGGGGTCTTCAGAGAGGCAAGTATCTCATCATGAATAGACACTGATATATTTGTTTAAAAAAACACTGAAACAAAAACATCTAACAAGTTAATATCATGACACACAGCTAGTGAAGACTCCATGGGAAGGCCACAAATTAAGCTTGTTTGGTGTCCGATAAAGGCAATTGTAAATTAAGTAATATTTTCCTCCTTGTAGAAGGAGAAAGACCCTTCCTGTTTTCTAGGAAATTCTAGGCTAGTATTAACTTCCTTCCCTCTGGAGGGAGAAGGGGAAGAGGTTGTTTAAACTCCTACAGATCTTGGGCCTCACCAATTGCAATTGTCTCCCAGAAAGGAAAACAGCAGTCTGAGAACTCTTTCTCAGGGAACGTGCTTCTGCTGATCTGAGAGGACTTCCAGTTTCCCCAGAAAGCTTGTTTCCTTCCCTGCACCTGGCTCTGCTTTCCAGAAAATGCTGCAAGTTTAGCTTTGCCATTTTAGAAAGCACTTCCTAAACACTGGGCCAAAATTCCGAGATGAATAGAATATGATTCCAGAAATGATTGTTCCCCTGATGAGTGGATCAAGAAGATGTGTCTGTGGAATAGTACACAGCCATAAAAAAAGATAAACTCCACCCATGGATGGAATATGAAAGGATAATGCTAAGTGAACTAAGTCAGAACAAAAAAGATAAACACCAGATGGTATCACTAATATGTGGAATATAAAGTGACTGAGTTAATACTCAGATAAAGACAAGTTAATAAAAACTAACCCTTGATAGCTAACTAGAGAACTGAGACACCAAGTGGAAATGGGGAGAGAGGGGGAAGAACAAAGAGGGAAGGAGATATAATGGTCTATAGTGGTGGAGTATGGGTGAGTGGTAATACCAAAGAATACCCCAATATTACCTCAGTTAAAAATTAATCAATTGGGCCCTCCCTGGTGGTGCAATGAGTTAATGCAAAGCACTATGAAGCTATCTGCAGCCACTGCAGCACAAGTTCAATCCCCAGCCAGGGAGCTGACCCACATGGCTCAGCAGACCTCTCCTGCTCACCCACTGCTCCCCTCAGCAGTGTATTTCCATAGATCTGCCTGTTTTGCTCCCTACTCTGTCTCTGGTGAAGCCTCTCACCCCTACCTCTGCACCTCTGGCCTGTACCCCAGACCTATATGCATAATAAATAATTTTTAAAAAAAAATTAACTAATTAAACAAATAAAAAGAAAGGACTCTTCCTGCCTCAACAGGAAAAGCCCACATTGTCAAGAAGGGAGTAGTACTGTAGTGCACCAGACAGATGTGTTTCCAAAAATAGCTCCTGAGGCAGTTCTTGTGAGATTATGGTAACTATGCCGTCTCCCAAACAGCTAAACTAAGCTCAGCATCTATTGGCCTCAAAAAGGCTTTACTTACATCTATTTATTGGCTCCACAATCTCTAAAATCATTATTATAAAAGGTCAACTATCTTCATGTACTTAATGAAGAGAGAGCAACATGCTTTCCTTCAGTGATTCTAATACAAAACATAATAACCAAATGCAATATGTGCAGTATTGAAACTTGCTTCAGAAAAACTGAATATAAACAGATATTTGGGGGGGCAATTTTCTGAATTTCAATATGGATTTTATACTAAGGAATGTTACCTAAGGAATTACTGTTATTTTTGTGAAGCAATAATTGTATTTTAGTTATGTGACTAAAATGTCATTTTTAAAAAGATGCAGGCTGACAGCAATATGATATGGGGATTTGCTTTCAGTAGAAGTGGTCAAATATTAATTAAAATTCATTATTGTTAGGATGGGGTTTTGCAATATTCTCTTGAGTTATCACATTTAAATATTTCTCTCTTTTTTAATAATATAACATTTAAATATTTCTTAATAAAGCACTTCACAATAAAGACAAGTCAGATGTTACAAGGAATTCTCTAAGATGACAAGCAGGTAACTATTCACAAGTACTTGCATTTCGCAAATGGAAATAATAATGAAATGAAATGCAATAGGTCATTTGCCAACCAAGAACAAAGCAAATGAAGTTTTTCAATGAACCATGTGAATAATTCATGATCAGATCCAATGACAGTATTGAGCAGAGGGATATAACCATGATAAAAAACTGAAAGGTTAAAATAATATGAAATATGCTTCATTTACATCAATGGCAAAAGGTAGTTTTAAATTAAAAAAAAGAAAACAGGGTCCTCCCTATGGCACAAGGGGTTAAAGCACAGCACTGCGAAGCTATCCACAGCTACTATAGCACGAGTTCAATCCCTGGCTGGGGAGCTGACCCACATGGCGCAGCAGACATCTCCTGTCTCCCTGCTGCTCCCCTCAGCAGTGTAATTCAGTAGATCTGCCTGTTCTGCTCCCCACTCTGTCTCTGGTGAATGCTCTTGCCCTCTGTACCTCAGTTCTTGTATACATAAATAAATAAATCTTAAAAAAAAACACAAAAAGTTAGAGTTTAATATTTCATACTTTGTAGTAAGAATTATTTTTATTCATGTAGTAAAGTATAATATCAATATATTTAGTATTGTTTGATTAAAACACCTAGTTTATAGATTTTTTACAATTATATAAAAAAACAAGATGCATAGAAATCAGACCTTTGTTATTATAAATTATAGAAATATTTTACAGCTTATGTATTCTGTTTCTGTTTAAGGTGTTTTTCCCCCTTGTCAAAACCACTTTTTCCGTCAACTTAACTTTTCTATTCTTCTATAGCATCTGGGTTTTATTTCACACTTTGAAAATCCTTTGCCACTTCAGAGAAAATTGTACAATTCTCCCATCAGCACTTTTATTTATTTTTAACATTAAAATTTTTAATCCATCTTGAGTTTATTCTGGTGTAACATATGAGGTAAGAATCCAAGTTTATTTTTTCCCAGATGGTTACCAGTTGTTCCAACACAACTTATCAAATATTTTTCCTACTAATTAGAAATGCCCCCCCCTTACCACGTAGTAAATTTCCATTTGTAATTAGATCTTTTCTCCATGTTTTATTTGTTCTGTGGATCAGTCTCAGAGAGATAACGTGGCTTGTATATTTTTAGTCTGGTATTATAAAAAATATACAGGCAGATAGCCAAGATTCTGGCATAGATTTACTCTTAGCTCCATCCAGAGTAATATATTCAACAATTGAATTATTCCTTGGGGAAAATATCCTAAAACCCTACATCTGCTAAAATCCAGTTTTCTCCATTTCTGGAGGCTGAAATCCAAGCTATGACTATTGTCAGTACTGGCTGATGAAACTTGACTTTATGGAGCAAAATATCCAGCTCATGCCAGTTTTGTTTATATTTGTGGTTCAAGTTAGCCTGTTCGTGGATGGCACAATAGTTAGGGCTAGAAAGTGAGCTTACTATTTCTTTATTTTCTGCAAAACCTTACCACCACTGCCCTTTTCTCAGCACTACTGGGATTTTAATTTGTAGGCAACTTTTTATTTTTTAGATTTAGATTTTTTTATTTTAGATTTATATATTTAAGCATACAAGAACTGGGGTGAAGGCCAGAGGTGCAGGAGTGAGAGTGTTCACCAGAGACAGAATGGGAACAAGCGGATTGACTGAAATACACTGCTGAGGGGAGCAGTGGGCAAGGCAGAAGCGGCCTGCTGTGCCATGTGGGTCAGCTCCCTGGCCAGGGATCCAACTTGTGCTGCAGTGGCTGCAGACAGCTCCATAGTGCTGTGTTCTAATCCCTTGTGCCACCAGGGAGAGCCCCCTGTAAGGAGCTTTAAGATAACCCTGAGTATGCATTATAGACCTCCAACTTTGGAAGGGAATAGCTGACCGAGGACCCCAGCTGATGGGGCTCCGCAGTGGGAGAAGCCTTGCTGAATCTTTGATTGCTTGGCAGTTGAAAAGACTTCTTTAAATATATGTGTGTGTGTGTGTGTATCCATCCATACATATATATGTATATGTATATTCACACATACACCTATATACACACATATATATGCCTTTATTATACATTTATTATACATTTAAATAAATGTATATATTTACTTATTTTACATCAACCTTCATTTTGTGCATTTATCCATCTTGGTTGTAATCCCGGTGGGCTTCCCACCACCACTTCACCCGTGTGCCATCGCCATAGTCGCGTGTGTTCTTCCCACCCCAGTATTGAACCTATTCCCCTCTCCTCCCCTATAGAATACCTCTGGTTTATAGTTGTTTGTTGTTTTTCATTCTTACTTTATTACAATTGCCTTTTACTTTTTTTGCCTGATCCCTTATTAAGCTCATGCTATGAATGAAGCCATCCAGGTTATTTCTTTTTCTTTCTGGCCTATTTCACCAAGCATGATCCCTCCCAGCTCCATTCACTTTGCTGCAAAAGGCGTGAATTTATCTTTTTTGATTGTTGAGTAATATGCCATTGTGTATATATACCACATCTTCTTGATCCAGTCATCTATTTTTGGGCATTTGTGTTGATTCCACATCTAGTTCAAGATACTTCTACGCAACCATCCTTTCCTTTTCTGTCTTAGAGAGAAAAGGATTTGCATACTGTCCTGATAGTCCTCCCGGCCTGATCCAGGTTTTTCTTTATTTTCTCCCATGCACACATTTCCCCTACAAACATTTCACACATTTCATCCCAATTTGACATCTGATTCTTGGAGAACCTGCACTAACACAAGCTTCCTGTTCCTATAAGAATTAAATGAATTCAACTGGACTTTCCTTAAATAGCTACCATAATTGTCGGTTAGGTGGGATCCTTGCTTCTTGGCCACCTGCGTCATGCTCTGCACCAGAATAACTCTTTCTCAGATGAGCACAGCCTCCCATCTCTTCCTCACAGAGGCTCAGTCAGAGCATTAGATCTGCCTGGCAGTGAATTATGACTCTGAACTCTAGTGATCACATAAAAAGGATGAATGGAATATTTATCTTAAGGACAATTGTTGCCTAATAATACAAAGAGATCATTTCAACCTCAGTTTCATGGTGGTGTGTTGAGAGAACACAGCTTTTCCTAGGGGCTGAAGTCACCATTTTGTCGTAGGTGAGGCTGTAATGATGTATCTTCTTGATCCACCCAAGGATGACTAGTCACAGCCTTGACTTGACTCAAACATCCACCCCTCCTGCCTTTCCTAAAATCTAGTGTTTCCAATGCCACAGATTCATTGCAGAATCTTTGAGGATCCAGAGATTGTAGAGAAACCAAATATTATCTGAATGCTATAACTAAACAATAAAGACTTTTCTCAGAAATCCAGGCTAATTCTCTTAGGTTTAAAGCATGAAATACTTCACAGGCGAGCTGTTGACTTTGGTCTGATCAACCTCTTTCACGTCTTGGCGTGTACAATGCACAATCAGCTTGGAATGTCTTTGAGATGATTTCTGCAGGTGAGTCTCCTCTTTGGGTGTCTTTGTGGCTAGATCAGTCATGTCCATTTCATTGCTGATGAGTTATTTGGGCCACAATAATTTTTTTTAATGGTTTACTCAATAGGTCTGATTAATACTTACTATTTGGCCCCTAATGTGTCAGTTACAGACATTTAATCTCTCATTAATAAAAATTCCTCTCTCGTTCACTGTGCAAAGATGCATATGAACAACAGAGGGGTGGAGTTGATCAGGGAAAGAACTCAGGGAGGAGAAATGATACAAGTTCCAATTTTTTAAGGAGAGTCTGAATTTTTACCAGGCTACCTCACTAATTTTTACCAGGCTTGTCTCAAAGATTCCTATGTGTTTCCAGACCATCCCAGTTTGATCCTTCAGCTGAGCTTATGTGCATTTCAACCCCACTTGCTTTTTCCTGACTCTTGGAGCTCCTGTGTCAATGAGATGTATTTATGGCAAACTTTCTGAATGTGGGGCTTCCTGAGCGGGCCAGAGTATCATAGCCCAAGCAGGCACTGCTCGCTCAACTGGAATGTAAAGATCCCTGGTTGCTTAGAAAGGAATTTGAGTATTAATGAAAAGCCCAACTCCCTTAAAACTGGTTAGAACTTTGACAATTTGCTATTTTATCAATTTTTGAACATTGCAAGGAAGACATTCTCATAATAAAAAAAGCTTCCACCCATTCTCATATCACATTGTTGTGCATTGATGTTGTGACTGTGAAATTCATTCCGGCTTTACATGTGGCTGCACATAATTAGATCATAGTGTAGATAGTGTCCTATTTCCTTCAGTCATTTCAGTGCTGTGGCATAGCCATCACGTTTATTAATTCAAATAATAATATCCCATCATTCATATATAATTTTCATATATATTCATATATAACCCCTGCTAGCCATCTAATTTTTTTAATGGTCTCAGACTTTTAAATAGCTTATTCATTCCATTATAAGTATCACTATAGAAGGCTTTTTCAAAATGGATTTTCTTTATGACCAATTCCCAGGAATAGTACTACTGAATCCATTTTAATAACTTTTGTGGCCAGAGAGTTACCATGCAGATTTATGAGACTACTCATATAACTAACATGTAAGATTACATTTAAAAAATAATTCATTAGGTTGTTATTACATGTAAAAAATATATATATATAATAAGACGCTAGTGATAAGTTCAAATTTGTGAGATTTAACAAGGAACAGCACACTGGACAGGCAATAGGCTTCAAGAGAGTTGCTCTGTCTGACTGAGGAGGTGCTAAGAGCTAGAATGTCGTGACAGTCATCAATCAGTATGAGTCCTGCTGGCAGTTTCTTTATGAGAATGATAGATGTTACATTGGAATTGGGAGAACATTTGGCATTAAAGCAAAGGCACCCACATCAGAGGATTCAGAGCCATGAGTATAAGAAGAACAGATTTTTGGGTAAGATATTATTTATTTATTTTTGGGTAGAACAACTGGGCTTCAGGCCAGAGGTATATACCCAGAGGAGGTGTAGGGGGAAATAGATGAGAGAATTCACCAGAAACAGAGTGGGGACAAGAACAGGCAGATTGATTGAAATACACTCCTGAGGGGAGCAGTGGGTGAGATAGGAGAGGTCTGCTCTGCCATGTGGGTCAGCTCCCTGGCTGGGGGTCAAACTCAGGTCCTGATGGTGGTCATGCTTAGATTTAACCCCTAGGCCACCAGGGAGGCCCAGAAGAATGGATTTTTAGATCTAGGGAGACATGAGTTAAAATTCCAGAGGTTGGCCCTCCTTGGTGGTGCAGCAGGTTGGAGCACAGCATGGCAAAGTTGGCTGTGACCACTTTAGTGAGAGTTCAATCTTCACCCTTCGAGGTGACCCACATGGCACGGCAGACCTCTCCTGACCCGCCTGCTGCTCCCCTCAGCAGTGTACTTCATCAATCTGCCTGTTCTGCTCCCCACTCTGTCTCTGATGAATCCTCTCTCTCTCTCATACACACACACACACATACCCCATACTTCTGACCTACAACCCAGTTCTTACAGGCAAAAAATTTTTTAAATGAAAAAAATGAATAGAGAAAATTTAGAAGCATCATATACTGCTGATGGGAATGTAAATATACACTGAGGAAATTAGTTTGGTAGTTTCTTAAAGTCTGACAGAATTATCATATGACCCAGACATTCCATTATTAAGTATCCACCCAAGAAAATCGAAATACTTGTCCACACATGATCCTATACATGTTAAGTACATAGTAGTATTGTTCATTAGTCAAAAAGTGGCAACAATCCAAATGTCTATAAACTAGTAAATGGTGACACAAAATATGGTGTAGCCACACGTGGAATATTATCTAGTCATGAAAATTGGATAAAGCACAATACATGCTACAACAAGGATAATTCTTGAAACATGCTAAGAGAGAGAGAGCCTGTCACAGAAAAGTTACATTTTACATTATTTAATTCATATGAACTATCCAAAATAGACACAGAAGGAAGACTAGTGGTTTCCAGGGGTCAAGGGGAGGAAATATGCATGGGTTTCTTTTTGGGCTAGTGAAAATATTTGGAACAAGGTAGAAGTGATTGTTACCCAGCATTGTAAATGTACTAATGCCACCAAGCTGTATGCTGTTAAATGGTTATTTTTGTGTAATGTGGTTTTTCAATTTAAAATATGAATAATGATTAGGCAGGTAAATAAAGTAAAGGAAGGCATTACACAGGAATTCATATCATATGCCAAAGCCCAGAAGCAATAGGAAGCATGGATAATTTGGAAACATGAAGTCCTTTAGTGTGGCTGCAAAATATCAGACTAGTAGTGTAGTAGGAAATGAGACTGGAAATTTGGGTGGAGTTAAAAAACAAAAGCCTTCGTTTAGTTGACATGGACATGTTTAAAATCAAGATTTAGAACTGGGCATTAGCTTATTTTTCATTGCTGAATAGTATTCCTCTCTGTATATGTGTGTGCCATATCTTCTTGATTCAGTCATCTATTTCTGGGTATTTGGGTTGTTTACTAGTCTTATCTATTATAAATAGTGCTGCAATAAATATGGGGGTTGAATATATCCTTTTGATATAATGTTTTTTGTATCTTTTGGGTAGATCCCTAGGAGTGGAATTGCTGGGATGGTTTCACTTATAGGAGGAATTTAGGGTAACCAAATAAGGGGTCAGGGAAAAAATAACAACATCTATTAAAAAATCAGTGCAGGCCCTCCCTGGTGGCGCAGCGGGTTAAAGCACTGCACTAAGAAACTTAAGCCACTTCCGCATGAGTTCGATCCCCGCCTGCCCCGGAGGAGATCCACTGGCGTGGTGACCTCTCCTGGCCCGCCCACTGCTCCCCTCAGCAGTGTACTTCCTCGATCTGCCTGTTCTGCTCCCCACTCTGTCCTTGGTGAATCCTCTCACCCTCCACATCTCTGGCCTGTACCCCAGTTCTGTATGAATAAATAAATAAATCTTAAAAAAAAATCAATGCAACAAAACTAAACAAAATAAATAGGCAGCTATAGTTCAGAGACATTTGCAGGGGAGAGGAGAAGGAGAAGATTCAAAACATGGGTGAGGAAGAGCACAAGGGACTGAGGTGATGGTGCATGGATGAATTGATGGTGGGAATTCTATGGGGACTACACCTGATGTAAAATATATGCAAATAAAGAAATTATTTTAAAAATAACAGATTTAGAACTGGGCAAGGCTGAGACTATACGTGAAGTCACTGTGTCCAAGGTTAGGGTGACATGAATGGCTGCTCATCATTGCTCACAGAATTTTAGAAATCAAAGGGACTTTGAAACATTCAGTCTTGGTTTTCTCAAGGCAGAGTCACAATCTACTGATCTTGTCTGGTACCCTGAGGGGAAGGTTCAGCAATTAGGTATTTCATTCACTACTCTAGCCCTGGTAATTAGAACAGTGTCTGGCATACAGTAGGCAATAAATACTAGTTAACTAAATGGAATATGTTTGGGAAAAGTTGCAACCTCGTTTTTTTCTTCTTGGAGAACAACTAGGCACATTAGCAAAATAAAATCCGTGCAAAGATCTGTAGTAAAGAAATCAGTTTTAACTTGTATTTATCCAGTCATTCTTAGCCAATATGCCCACGCTTTTCCATTTTTCATAATGCTATACACATCCTATAATTTTAATGTTCTGCAGGAAAGTTTGGGAAATGATAACCTGGTTCACCTTTATTTTACTAATGAATCACAGAGAGCCAGCTGTGGAATTTCAACCAGACTGAACTGTAGTAAAAGTCAGAAATACCCAAATTTCATGGACCTGAATCCCAAGAAAAACAAATCCTAAAATATTTGAGGGTCAGGGAGGCCCCTGGTTTGGATGGAAGCAGAGATGTCTGGGAAACCATTTTTCTTTTTTTTTTTTTTAAAGATTCATTTATGTGTACATACAGAACTGGGGTACAGGCCAGAAGCTCAGGGGAGGTGAGAGGCTTCACCAGAGACAGAGTGGGGAGCAGAACAGGCAGATCAACGAAGTACACTGCTGAGGGGAGCAGCGGGTGGGCTAGGAGAGGTCTGCTATGCCATGTGGTCACCGCCGGGGCAGGCAGGAATTGAACTCATGAGGAAGTGGCTTTAGCTTCTCAGTGCAGTGCTTTAACCCGCTGCGCCACCAGAGAGGGCCGCCATTTTTTATTTTATTTTTTTTTTTCTGACAATGTGTCCTTGTCCTGGCCGAGGAAGAGCTATTTCTACATGCATGCTCTCTGGCCATTTTTCTACTTTTCTGGGTGGCCAAGCATCAGAAGTCTCCTTGGCTGATCCCAAATCAGCCACTAAAGGAACTTATTGCTATCTGCTTTCCCATCAGAGGATTTACTATAATATTTTGAAGCTGAAATCTCAGGTCTTTCTCTTAGATGGGACTCTTGTACAATTTGGGGGGTAATGTCTATATTTATTTCCAGAAGTCTTTGACGGTAAATTTATAGTTTCTTTCTCATTAAAGAGCTTCCCTAACTGTATAAACTTTAGAACTCTTGTAATTCAGATCCCGCGTTCATAAGTGTGTTAACTGACTTGTCTGGAAACCCCACGAGGGCAGAACACCCTTCCCCCAGCAATCCCAGCCCATTCAACAATTAGTAGGCACTCAATGATCTGCTGAGAATTGAGTGTTTAGAGATCACGTGCATTAAGTACTTGGCAACTATTCCTCACTGCATGGAGTTTTTAATGAATGAGCAGTCAGACAAGCAGAAAGAGAAAGCATACCCAAAGGTGTTTATATGCAGAAATATGCAAATGTAATTGGTTTTGAACCAACTCACATCCTATGAAAACTACTGAACATCACTGGAACAAATTGTAGGTTTAGCAATATAAATTTGTCCCTCTGCTCCAAAATGGTGTGTGCTTTCCCTCACTTACAGTCACATCCCTTTCCCTTTGGAAGGCAGCTGCTTCTGTCTGCCTTTCTCTGTGAAAGCATGACAAAGAGGACTTTGATGCAATGTTAATCATAGTCTGAACTTCCTATGGTGCAGGTGAAGTCATAAGAACAACAAGAGCTCTGTCTGATGTTCTTTAAGAGGTAGGTGATTTTCTCAATCAGTGATAACTGACATTCTTTATAGTAATAATGGGGAGGGGGAGGGCTTCCATGAAGCCAAACAAATGAAGTTGGAAGAGTACAGTAGTGGTTGTGTGTGTGTGTGCACTCTGTAATGCCAGCCTCTGTAAATGGAAACCCAGCTGAATCTCCTGGGAATAGTAATTAACCAAAGCAGTCAGTGTCTGAGCTATTAATATAGTGAACACTAGCCAGGCAGAGACAGTTCTTCTATCCTCCTGTGCACACCCCACCCGCTACGGATCCTCCCTAGAAGGCATTCACTCTTTTCATCATTATCATAAAGAATGGCTGGAATGTGAGGATGGCTGGAAGTAACCCCTGCTGCTTTGTGGTCTGAGTCTTAAACACTGCTCCCATCTAGTCAAAGGAAGTGAAAGTGGAGGGACAGCCCCGCTTAGACACTAGGGACAAGATGTCAGTGCCATCTCTGCTGGACTGAAACACTGGTCTATTTATCACACAGAGCCCCATCTGTTCACGGCAGAGGAATGCTATTTGCTTGGGAAGGAAAGGGAAGAATTGAGAGTAATATTCTCTAGTTTTTTCATTAGGGTGTTTGAGAAATGGCCTTTCAAAAGAATGACACCTTTATGTTCCAATTGAGTTATGAATTTCAAACTATCACTGGGCAGAAGGTCATTACCTGCTTTAATCAACCTTAAGAGGCAGCCTGAGACTGTTACAGGGCAGGGAGAGAGAGGGGCACCCCTGAACCCCTAAATCTGCCTGCTCTAAATAGTTTCTGCCATCTGTCTCATCAAGACAAAACATATAAGACTTTAATGAAAAGGAACTTTAATATAGTGAGTATACAATACAGAAGACAAAGAATATAATTTCTAAATCAAAAACCTGAAGTTACCCATCCCCTCGTGAGCAAAAGTCAACCCAAAATGCATTGGCCCAAATTGGGATTGGGAAGGCCTGAAAGCCTGTCACAAGCCTAAAGCACATTCTGGCCAGGACCTATAGAAAAGGGTCAGAAATGGCTGGACAAGTCTGGGAGGAAAAGAGCACAATCAAAATCAACATAAACACTGCCATAGTCAACCTCCTCACAGGTCTTTCACCCACATCTCTTTTAACCAGTCCAGGACCAAGAAATAAACACAGTTTCTTCACATGTCTCCCTTTGCTCCATGTGACTTCCTCGGGTCTCCTTCTAGCTCTCCATCTCTTCCTTCCTCCTCAGATTCCTACTCTTTTCTTCTTTTCTCCACCCTCCTTCTGGGGATGGTGGGCAGGGAACCTGGAACTTGCCCTTTTCCTGGGGACCACCCTGTAACAAGACCAAACTTTTTCTTGGGAATTCTGCTCTGTGAATCAAACCCCAAACCCTTGGCAAGTTTTTGCCACCCCACCAAAAGTGATTTGGAGCACTGTTTTATGGTGAAAGGAAGGAAAATGATAATGACCTTAGACAAGAGACCTTTGCAGAAAACTTACCCATAAGCATCTCAGTTATCAAGGAGTAACTTGGAAGATATGATTATCTAAAACTCACTAATCCTCTATTCCCCACTGTTTGAAAACTAACGATCATGTGCCTTAGAGTGGGTCTTATAATAAAAATTATTGTTGTCATTATCATTCTCGAGATCTGTATTATTCTGAACTTTTGCATCCCTTTACATCTGGGAATTTGTATTTTTCAGTCCTGAAATATTTATTATCTCATCGATAATATTCTATTTTCTCCTCTTGTAAAATTGGTTAGTGGGATTTGGGTCCTCCTGGAATGTTTCTCTGATTTTCTTATTTTTTAGCTCTTGTTTTCCATCCTGAGAGATTTTCACCAACATTGTTATCTACCATGTCTAAGAAATTTTTTATTTGGTTAATGTGCTGATTTTCATTTCTAAGAGCTCTTGTTTGAATTTTGTTCTTTTTTATTAGACTTCTTTCTGTTCTTGTTCTGTTGGGGGAACAGTAGGTCCTGAATGAATTCCACCCACTGATGTTTTATGTACTCTACCCCCAGCTCCAGGCCAGAGACCTTGTATATGAGTGTGCGTGTGTTCGCACATTTTCTTTATCTGTTCATCTTTCAACCACAGTTAGGTGGTTTCTAGCTCTTCTGTATTGTGATCAATGCTGCCATGAAAATGGGATTGCAGATAGCGCTTTATTTAGTCTAATGCTTTTGTAACAGGTACAGGTTTCATGGATTCTGCCCCCATTCTGATATGGAACTACTAATCCCATCAATACCAAGGAGAAACACGCTGGGATGTGAGGGCGGAGCTGAGCAGCCAGGTTAGGATAAAACCGAACACGTGGGCTTCAGGAGTCTCTTGGCCTGGTGGTTCGTGGCTGGTTGTTTGGCTCTTGATCAGTTTTCAATGTGCCGGTGGAGTCCAAGTCAGCAGAACTGGTAGGACATTTTAGTTAACTTGTATTTCTCTCTCTTTTTCCCTGGGTTGTTTCTTTACCTTTCTCCTTGTAAATAAGCCCATTATCAAACCTTTTTCTGTGTGTGTGTGTGAGTGTGTGTGTGTGTGTGTATGTCCTCAGTACGATTGAATCTTAAGCGCACAGGTGAGGACCCACAGACAGGCAACCCAATTCACATTGGGGTGCCCTGTAACAATTTCATTTCTTGTGGATGTCTATCCTAAAGTAGATTTGCCAGAACACACAGTGGTTCTATTTGTCATTTTTCTGAGGATTCTCAGTGCTGTTTTCCAGAGAGGCTCTAACAGTTTACTTTCTTAACAAGAGTACCCAAAGCTCTCTTTTCTCTACATCCCCACCAGCACTTGTTATCTCTTGCTTTTTTGTCAGTAAATATGAAATAATATCCTATTATATTTTAATTTGTATTTCCCTGATGATTAATGATGTTGAACAACTTGATGATAACTGATGAAATCCTAAGCAGTGGATCTAATCAAGGTCCTTTAATGAGGCAAGTCTATCCTAATATCTAAGAGCCAGAAATGTCTGGCTCATGCAAACTATGTGACTATTACAGGGCAGGGAGAGGGGCACCCCTGAACCCCCAAACCTGCACACTCTAAATAGGGTTCTGCCATCTGCCGCATCAACACAAAATATTTGAGACCTTTAATGAACAGGAACTTTAATACACTCAGTGTGGAATACAGGAAAGACAAAGAACGTAGTTTCCAAATCAAACACCCGAAGTCACCCATTCCCTCGTGGGTAAAAGTCAACCCAAAAGGGATTGGCCCAAAGCAAGGCCTGAAAGCCCGCCACAAACCTAAAGCACCTTCCAGCA
>NW_004567138.1:4134130-4137221 GCF_000260355.1 Condylura cristata
CGCCATGTGGTCCCCTCTGGGGCAGGCGGGGATCGAACTCATAGGGAAGTGGCTTTAGCTTGTTAGTGCTGTGCTTTAACCCCCTGCACCACCAGGGAGGGTCCAAGAGCCGCTTCTTCACAGGACTCTGCTCCATGTGCCTCCCTCTGGCCTCCTTCTGGCTATCCATCCTGTTTCATTCTTCCTCAGTCTCCTCTCTAGATTCTTCTCTCTGCTCAGTTCCACCCTCCTTTGGGTGGGGCAGGGAACCTGGAACTTCCCCTTTCCTCGGGACCCCCCTGTTACAACACAACTTGCTTATCCCACCCACTATCCTTACAGCTATCATTTGGCCATGATTTTGTCCTCCTTTTGACTTCCTTTTCCTTTCTTATTTGCTCTATTATGCTTTTCTCTGCATTTGATTAGCCCACAGAGACAGGGCAAGGAATAATTCAGATAACAATACATTGCTGCCACCATTCAAAGCAATTTTATCTCTATTCAGCCCGATCCCTGTGCACAGATCAAAACATTAAACCAAGAAAGAGGCTGAGCACTCTTTTGAGAACATTTTCTTCATTTTCTTCATTTGCCTGGGTTGTTTCTTTACCTTTCTCCTTGTATCCAGTATCTTAACCTAACTAGGCAGCTTCCCATGGAAGTGTTTGGAGTAGGCCTTGGCTCCCCAGACTTCAGTCCATATTGGCCTCAAGGGACAGTTGGAGAATCCTGGCATAAATGGTCAAGACCAAGGATTTCCTTTTAAAGATTTACTTTACTTGTGCATCCCATAACTGGGGTATAGGCCAGAGTTGTGTGGGGGACAAGTGAACAGATTCACCAGAGACAGAGTGGGGAGCAGAACAGGCAGCTCTACTGAAACACACTGCTGAGGGGAGCAGCGGGTGAGACAAGAGAGATCGGCTGTGCTATATGGGTCAGCTCCCTGGCCGGGAATCAAACTCAGGCTGCAGTGGCTGGCGATTGATTCATAGTGCTGAGATTTAACTCCCTGTACCACCAGGGAGGCCCAAGACCGAGGATGTTTTGTGACTTTGGTGTGAGGGAGTGGAAATGTTTTGTGTTAGACAATAAACATGTTGAGAGTAGGAGGCAGGTCCTCTTCTTAGACTGTACCTTTTGGATTAGTTTTCCTCCCATGTCTGACCGTCCGGTGGGTGTCTTTACTTTGGATCCCTTTTAGACAATTAGGGAAACCAGTTCCAATAGACTTAGCTTGAGGCTTTAGATTCAGAAGCTCTCTTCTTTCCTTAGCGCTAGTTTCTGTAGACATGTCTGTCTTTGTCTCTTCTTGCCACCAGAACGCTAAGATTTAGAGACCTGATATTAAAATAAGAGTTGGATCAGAGACCATAAATGGGTTTCAACTTGTTTATCACACCACTTGTTTTTTCTATAGTTACTTAGAGGGCTGTTGGGAGAAAGACCCTTAAGATTTACCCAAGCTCAGCAAAAAAAAAAAAAAGCAAGTTTTTTTTTTTTTTAAATGGGCATTCCTTAGAAATAGACTCTGAGATTCAAGAGAATTACTTATAAGAGTTTTATTAGGGAGTATTCTTGAGACCAATACTTGCAAGGAATTGAGAGATAGGAGATATCACAGTTGCAACAAAAACCTTGGCCAATCTCATGGAGATCTTTAGACCTGGGTTTTCTGAAATGAAAGTAAAATGTCAAGCCTTAGTGTTAATTCCTTCCCCCATCTCTCTCCTGCAGGGCTGTAACCTCTTTGGCCAAAGCTAAGCTTGCTAAGGGTGGCAGCCATGAGCCATCAGCAACCAACACTCCTGGAAGCTGAGGAAATGAGTGCATGGGTCACAGATGAGGATTGGGTAACATGCCACAGTATCCACTACAGTCACAACAAAGAACATGCAACACAACAAACATAGTCAATTCTAGCTGAAGACGAGAATACTTAGGAGCCAAAGTCATTATTGGCATAAAGTCTTACTGTGTCCTATCCAGTGGGCATAGACCTCCCTTGAAAAACTCATATGAGGTGACAGTTTTTTCATTAGCAACTTTTTAGGAGCCCTGAATTCTGGTCTTCTTTCTCAATATTTCTCCACATTGGAGAGATGAGATGAGTAACATCTATTTCATGCCAGCTCATCATAACTAATGATATGGTTCTCCTTTGCTTGCCACACCCAGCCACTCCTCTGCCTCCTGGCTCTGGTGGTGTCTATGTGAGAGGGTGTCAAGGCCTGAATTTTGCATTCACCAGAATTTACATTGATTGAAAAAAAAGCCTAAGAGCTGGTTTGAGGCTAAGCCCTGATAGGAGGGTCATTTAAAGCCTGTATAACATAGTTCTGTTGATTCTCAATCTCCCCTCCCCTTACCACTCCCCCAACAACAAAGTCTTCCTTAAGTCTTCTTCCAAATCTTTAACTACAAGAATATCCAAGCATTGCTCATCTATGGGGCCACAGAGAGGATCAGAATGCTCTATAGATACATACTGCTTGCTCTTCCACTCAGGTGCCAAAATTGCAATATTTCCCAACCTAAATAATGAATAAACTCACTAGCAGCCGGCCATTTTGTACTTCTTTGGTTAAGCTTAAGTTGTTTTTAGCCTGATGATTGAAAACAAACACAGAAATCATATATCTGAATATCAAAAGACAAAATCCTAAAGCTTCTAGAAAAACCACAGGAAATATTTTCATGATTTTTCATTAGACAGTGACTTCTTTGACAACATAAAGCTATAAAAGACAAAATTGAAAATGAGTCTTCATCAAAATTGAGAAAGTGAAAAGATGCAGATTTGGAGAAAATATTTACAGTATATAGAGTTAACAAGGGATGCCCCATCTTGATCTGCAAGGTGATCATATGGAGTGTAGTTACATATATTTATATATAGTCATTGATTCTTGTATTTGAAAAATTCACCTTAAAATAAATGCATTTTCACTGCTGGTGGGAATGCAAACTAGTACAACCACCATGGAAAACTGTTTGGAGGTTTCTTAAACTGCTAAAAACGGAGCTTCCATATAACCCAGCAATCCCCTCCTAGGTATCTACCCAAAAGACACAAAAACACTGATTGAAAAAGATACCTGCACCCCCA
>NW_004567138.1:4138531-4141027 GCF_000260355.1 Condylura cristata
GTTCTAAGTGGACTTATCATTCATCAGTAAGTTTCACTGATATATAGTGATCCTCCTCTAGGCTAACCCCCAAGGTTTTGCTCTTATGGATTCATTAGGAAATAAGGAAGAATTCTAGAAAGCTTCCCGGAAGAGGTGTCACTAAAAAATTATTTACACATGCAAGACTGGGGTAAAGGCCAGATGTGTAGGGGGATGAGAGGATTCACCAGAGACAGAATGGGGAAAAGAACAGGTGGATTGACTGAGATACACTGCTGAGGGAAGCAGTGGGCAAGACAGGAGAGGTCTGCTGTGCCATGTGAGTCACCTCCCTGGCCGGGGATCGAACTCATGCTGCAGTGACTGCAGATCCCTTCTGCTACCAGGGAGGCCCCAGAGGTGGCATTTTAACTGATCTGAAGAATGAGTAGGGTTTTGCCAGATGGGACATGAGCTACAAGAAATGAGCAAAGACACACTATCAGAAGGTGCTGCAATCATCAAAGTATTTAATTTCCTATTCTTGTTTGAGAACTAATCTGTGGCAATGTTGTAGGTTTAGAACAGACTGGAAGCGAAAATGGGGTTATTGAGGGTAGAAGACAAGTAACAAAAGGCAAGATTGGTGGAATTGGGGAGGAGAAATCCATGTTTTTGACAGATAGCAGGGACAGGACGTTAGGACAACTGAGTGGTCTGGGATAACAAGAGAAATTTTATTTAAGAACAATTCCTAGTGAATTTCTCAATAAACTAGCTATGTCCTTCATTTGCAGGAAAGTTCTTAATCTATCAATTTTTAATAGGTATAATAAAGAGTTTTAACTAGCTCAGGACTAGCTAGGGTGGACGAGTGATGTCTTCTTCCCCTTCTGTATTAAAGGCAGATGTTGCTAATGTACTGCACGTACTTTTCTGGCTAAGTTGGAACAGACCCCAAGCACTACCATCAATGAGGGAATTTGGAACAGTTGAAATCTATCTGTTGCCCTGGATACAAGAATTTCCAAGGTTTTTCCTAGTCTTAAAAATCTGATTATAAATTACATCATCACATTCTTCAGGTGGGAAGTAGAATTAGAAAAAATATTATTAAGGACCCACGAGGAGTACTATACTTGAAATAAAGTGAGTCTGTTCCCATGATTGAGAGATTTGAGCTGGACAAGAGAAATTTCTCATGGTTTAGCAAACATCTGCCAAAAATGAAGTAACCATTGATTTCCTATAATTAAAGAAGATATTTGGTGCCTATCGTCTCCACAAATAGACTTCCAATAAGTTTTTTTTTAATCTAAAAACATAAGTAAAAAAGAAACTTAAAACCCTCAGGTTGAACTCATTTTACTGATATGCTTGCTTATTTAATTATTTTTTAAAATAAAGTAGAGGCTACTACGTGTTAATCCTGATGCAAATAAAACCAAATAAAGAATATCATACTTCTGACAATATTTTTAAAGGAAGAAGTGAGAATTTTCAGAAACTTAAATGGAAATATTTTTCTTTCTTCAAATAGGAGTACATCTCTAGTTTTTTTTTTTTTAATTGTTATTATTACATTGATTGTTGGCTACCAGTAGCCTAACAAAGAAAGTATAGCCAATTCATTCTTTTTTTTTTTTTTTAATGTTTCTAAGAGTTAGGGATGTTAACAGGAATGTGTAAGGGGGATAAACCAAAAATATCTCAACTTCTGGGAGTGCGTCTCGACTCCAATCTCTCCTGCTCACTCTCTTCTGTGCCAGGGTGGGTTGGCAGAAAGCCCTGATGTGTGGCATTTGCTGATTTCCGTGGGCAAATATTCCCTTCACCATGACTCATTTCAAGCTGCCAACTTGACCTCAGAGAACTCGGAGCAGGGAAGCAATGGCCAAGCCAACTCTCTTAAGCAAGTCCTAGCTCACTCCAGCTCAGCAGAACTGGCTTTGACTCTTCTCTGCCCTCCTGGCTTTCCTTAGGCTCAGATGGGTGGCCAGTGAGGCTGAACAAGTATTTGGTTTGCTTGTCATTGTCTTTTTTTTTTTTTTTTAAGATTTATTTATTTATGCACATAGAACTGGGGTACAAGCCAGAGGCGCAGGGGCGGTGAGAGGATTCAGCAGAGACAGAGTGGGGAGCAAAACAGGCAGACTGATGAGGTACACTGCTGAGGGGAGCAGCGGGCGGGTCAGGAGAGGTCCACCGTGCCATGTGGGTCACCTACGGGCAGGGATCGAACTTGCACTGAAGTGGCTGCAGCTCGCTTGCAGTGCTGCATCCTAACCTAATGTGCCAGGGCCATTGTCATTGTCGTTTTGTTTTTAATGAACATGTAAATATCTTCAAGTAGAGCTTGCCATCTCCCCTGAATACAGATTCCATCACATTTCATTTCTCACAAACCCATTTGGCCCCTGAAGCATTGAGCTTGCCCTCTGCTTCCAAGCATTATCTCTTTTATTTGTCCTGCTGCTCCTGTCCTGGCATCACCTGCACTCTTCTGTTCCTGTCCTCGTTGCTGCTGACTGGAAG
>NW_004567138.1:4141717-4142808 GCF_000260355.1 Condylura cristata
ACCTCTGGCCTGTACCCCCGTTCTGTATGCATAAATAAAATAAATCTTTAATTAAAAAATTTTTAAGAATGAATTTCTTTGACATGTGAAGATGTTCAGAATATACCAAAATATTAAATAATTTAATTATGCTCAAATGGAAATGTTATGCATTAGACAGGACCCACTTTTGTCTATGGTTTTTATCTACCTTTACATCTTTGAAAGAGTGAGATTATCTATTTTCTAGTAACAAATCCACAAGTCATATTGTGGATATCATATTATCATGATATCATATCATATTATTATGATAAGGATCATAATAATGTCACATTTTTAAAGTACTTTAGAAATTTCTGAGTTCTGGTTTTATAAAAGCTGGTTTTAATTCTATACAGTGTAAATTGTTTGAACTCCTATCCTGAGCTAGACATTGTGCTAAGTATTAGGTACACAGTGGTGAAGAGTATATAAGGAATTAACAGAGTAGGTTGTCAACAACTCATTAGTGCTCCAAACTCAGAAGGTGGCTTTGAGCTTTGAACAGTGAGAAAGAGCCAGTGAAGCCAGTGAAGACATAGGGGAAAGGGTTTTCCAAGATGAAGCAACTTATGCAAAAATGTTCAGCTGGCAAAGAGATTGATATGTTACAGAACAGAAAGAAGGCCAGTGTGGGTAAGTGGATCGAGAGATGACAGAGACACAGTTGATTTTGGAACAAAAGACCAGGGGCTCGTATGTTGAATGTCAGAGGACAAAAAGAGTTCGCATTTTATGTAAAATTCAGTGGGTAAATGATTAATAAGGTTAATCCCACTTAGCAGAGGGAGAGAAGAGAAAAGAGAGAAGAATCAAATTATAAAGTCAGAAATGAAATCTGCTTCATTACCACCAACTTACAAAAATCAATAGTCACATGGAAATACTATGAGTAATTAGATGACAGCAAAATAACATAAATGAAGACAAATTCGTAGAAAAATAGACACTACCAAAATCAACTCAGAAAACCTGAACAGACCTAAACCTGAACACATTTAGTAAAAAAAACCTTGCCAAAAAGTAAAAGCCCAAGTGATATCACTATCAAAATCTAAGAAATATTTACA
>NW_004567138.1:4144168-4151836 GCF_000260355.1 Condylura cristata
TAATACTGTGAAAAAGAATGAATTACTTAGAGAGAAATTTAACAAAAGCAAGACAAAACTTGTGCACTGAAAACTACAAAACAACTTTGGAAAAGAACGACTAAATAAATGCAAAGACATCCCATGTTCATGGCCTGGAAGATAATATTTTAAGAAGGCAATATGAAATACACATATCAGTCTACCTAGTCAATGCTATTCTGATCAAAAGCATAGTTGTGTTTGTAAAAGAAAAGAAACAAAACCTTTAAAACTGACAAGCAGCTTCTAAAATTCCTATGGAAATGCAAAAGATCTCAAATAATTAGAAAATAATCTCAAAAAGAACAAAGTCACAGGAACCACACTTCCTTTTTCAAACCTTACTACAAAGTTCCATTAATCCTGTCAGTGTAGGACTGGCACAAGGACAGACCACTGAATGAAATTAATTGAGAATCTAAAAATAAATCTTGATATGTTGGACCAATTGATTTTTGACAAATGTGCCAAGGTGATTCAGTGGGGAGGGGGGATGTGGACATTTTTATCAAAAGGAAGTAGACTAACCAACTGGATATTTATTCATATGCAAAAGTATAAAATTGTCTCAAACCATATGTAAAAATTAACTCAAAATGGATCATAGAATTAAATGCATGAGCAAAAACTACAGAAACCCTTGTATAAAGTAGGAGTGTCCTGACTTTGGATTAGGCAATGGTTTCTAAAATATGACACCAACAGCAAGTGACAAAACAAAATCTAATTAAGTTGGATTTTATTAAATTAAAAACTTGTGTTTTAAAAGACACATTTAAAAAGTGAAAAGATAACCCATTGAATAAAGGAAAACATGATTATTATATATACAATAGGGGACTTATCCAATGACTTGTCTAGATAAGAGCCCCTATAACACAGGTGTAAAAAGGAATACAAAAACATTTATTTATTTGTTTGTTTGTTTTTAAGAATTTATTTATTTGTTTATACAGGGGTCTAGGCCAGAGGTGTAGAGGTTATGAGAGGATTCACCAGAGACAGAGTGAGGAACAGAATAGGAAGATCAATGAAGCACACTGCTGAGGGGGGCACCCGGCGGGTCAGGAAAGGTCTGCTGAGCCATGTGGATCACCTCTGGGGCCGGGGATTGAACTTGCACTATAGTGGCTGTGACTGACTTGCAGTGCTGTGTCCTAACCCGTTGCTCTACCTGGGAGGGCCCCAAAACAATTTTTAAATGGGCAATGTGTTCAAACAGAATTTTCTTCAATGAAATATAGAAACATTATAAATACATGAAAAGATGCTCAGTATAATCAGTCACTAGAGAAATACAAATCAAAATTCCAATGAAATTCCAGTTCTTGGCTATAAAAAAAAAAGACAGACAACATATGCTGATGAAGATGTGCAGAAATTGGATCATGTGGACAGGTTGAGGAATGGCCATAGCAGCATCATTCATAATTGCCCCAAAGTGAAAAGAACCCAACTGTCCATCAACTAATGGAGAGAAACATAAAATATTGTATATTTATGCAAAGGAATATTATTGGACAATAAAAAGAAGTAAAGTACTCATGTAGGCTACGACAAGTTGGATACACTTTAAGAACACTATGCTATCAGAAAGGAGCCACACATCAAAAGCGAGGTATTACATGATTCTGTTTACATTTAATGTCCAAAATAAGCAAATCCATAGAGACGGAGAGTAGGTTAGTGGTTGTCAAGGCCTGGGATGGGAGGGAATAGGAAATCCTCTCTGCTATTAGATATTGATTTTTCTCTTTAGGATGAGAAAACACTCTGGAATTAGATGGTGGTGAATAACATGATGGATATGGTGAATAATAGGATGGATACGTTAAATAACATGATGAATATGTTAAAAAGCACATAAATTGAACTTGTGTACTTTTATTTTTTCAGAGTTATATGACATTTTATTGGCAGGAGACAGCCTTGCTTTATACAAAAGTAGAAAATATAATTAATAATTTTAAAGTAAACAGGTAGAATGGGACACTGCTTAATAAAATAGCCTTCTACCATCACTGCTAATGATATATTTTCTTCCAGTTGCTCTTTTTTATTTATTAAATTTATTTATTGATTTTCTTACATCGCTGTTGTTAGTATTTGGCTTCTCTACTCAGGTATAGTCCCCCCTCAGCTATTCTACCATCAAAGCATTTGTAGTAAACACTTAAAAGTATTTGCTCTCTCCAGCCCAAATGCCCAAGAATTGATGACTTGATCAAGAGAGGTGGTTTACTCACCTTGTGGAATATTACTCAGCCATCAAAAAGGATAAACTCATGCCCTTTGTCGCAACATGGATGGAGTTGGAAGGGATTATGCTCAGTGAAATAAGCCAGAAAGAAAAAGAAAAATATCAATGGGCTTGCTTAAAGGAGAAATGAAATCAGAAATCAGGAAAATAAAAGTAACTATAGTAAAGTAAAAATCAAAATCATGAGGCAAATATAAATCAGAGATATTATGTAGAGAAGGAAGAGTGAAAAGAATCAGGACAGAACTGGGAAGAGCAAAAGGGACTATGGTAATAGTGCATGGGTGAACTGGTGGCGGGAATTTCATGGGAAAATCATAGTGTACAAAAATAAAGGATGATAATGACTATATTAACTTTTTTTTAAAAAAATTTATTTATTCCTATAGAACTGGGGTACAAGCCAGAGATGCGGAGGGTGAGGGGAGCCACCAGGGACAGAGCAGGGAGCAGAACAGGCAGAGCGACGAAGTACACTGCTGAGGGGAGCAGCGGGCAGGTCAGGAGAGGTCTGCCGCGCCATGTGGTCACCTTCCAGGGCAGGCGGGGATCGAACTCATGCAGAAGTGGCTTTAGCTTCTTAGTGCTGTGCTTTAACCTGCTGCGCCACCAGGGAGGGCCATACATTAACATTTTTTTTAATTAAAAAAAAAAAAAAGGTATTTGCTCTTTCCATGAGGGTTTTTTGGAGCTTTCTTTGACTTGGCACGAAGCATTCTGTGATTAACTTCCATATGCAACTGTGAAAAAACATCTCATTCTTAGGCTAATCAATGTCATGAAATCAAAAAGCGATCCCACAGAGGTCTAACTCTACTCCTCACATAACAGTCAAAAATAAAAGGCATCACCAAGAGAAAAGAAAAGTCAGAGTTCAAACAACTGAGAAGACAGGAAGAATGAACAGGAAAAGCTTCACACAGAAGTAACGGAAGAATACAGCCACCTCTGAGGGTGGGAGGGAGGGACAGTGAGACTGGCTGATGACAGAGGTCTGACAGAACTCAAATTGTGGCATTTAAGTCTTACATCTTAGGTTAATGTAGAATTTCCCAATCACGTCAATCCTCTGCTCTTAGCTAAAACTCCACATCAGCTTCTCAGTCTCCATTTTCCATTATCCCCAGATACAGCCTCTTCAGGTTGACTTGCGGTTGAGCACCCTCAGTTCTTAGCCACCAGCCAAGACTAATCGACCATCCCTATTGGTTCCTGGTGTGATTTTAAAATTTCCCCTTGTGTTATGACATCTAGTATGCCCGTTCAAAGGACCATCCATCTCTCCTTCTCTAGCCCTCAAAAAAGAGACTTTCTCTTCTTTTTCTTCCTCCTTCTTCTAGTTTGAAAATCAGGCATAAAGGAATTATTTCCTTCATTCAATCAATTCAATGTGCATCATTCCATGATATCTACATAGAAAGTAGGACATTAAGAAGTTGGGGGATACAGGTGGGGAAATGTCCTTCTGCCTTTCCAACCCAGAGCCCTGGTCAGCCCTGCACTGACACCCTTATTCTCTAGGCGTGAGGGTTTCAGGATAGGTGTTCTGTGTGGTTTGGTATGTTCAATAATTTTCTAGAAAGGTGGTCTTCCACACTTCCTATTTCTGAAAGGGTCTCTAGCTAGCCTAGATTATATTTCAAAACTTTACTACCAATATATGCTGGACAAACGAAACACCATGCAGAAATCTATGGAGGTGAGGGGAGTTTATTCTGGCTTGGATACTTTTGATTCAAGAAAGATCCAATAAAATTATTCTCAGAAAAATGGGATTTATGGTAACAATACATAGGCACTGACTTGAACCTGAGAAGGGGCCAGAAATGGGGGCTGCTTCAGGGGTCTGATTCTCCTTGTATTTCCACAGAGACATCAAGGCCTCTGCTTCTCTCATCACCTCTCACCTTCCCTCTGAGAGTTTTTTCTGCATATTTATTTTTCTTTATTTTATTGATGCAACATTGATTTATTTAGGCTCACCCTAAATAAATATTATCATCCTTTACCCACCACCAAAGTGCCCATAATCCTCAACCAAAGACTATTTTTTCCCTATTGGCTCTCCACCTCACCTTCACCACTGATAGTCTCAGTTCTACAGTCAAATTTCTAGAGTGTGTTTTGGTTTAGTTTTAATGGTTCCTTTTTGTTTCTTTACATCCCTCATATGAGTGAAATCATCTAGTATTTGTCTCTTTCTCCTGTTGAAAAAATATAGAATGCTTTACAAATTTGCATGCCATCTTTACACAAGGGCCACACTAATTTTCACACTATTATTCCAGTTTTCAAATAAGTGCTGCCAAAGCAGCATTCTACTGCTTATTCATAGTTTCTCCTCCTTCTCTCTTTGGCTAGGTCTTCACTGCCACAAACCTATATATTGGGCATCTTTCCACACATCTTTTTGACTTCTGCCATGCCAGCAGCTAACTCCTTTTCTTATTGTTTATCCATGGCCTTTTCTTGTTGCTTGGCCTTTTATGCCAGAATTCATGATAAGTCCTCCATCCTGTGATGAACTTGGACCAGCATGGCCACCATATAGGAGTGTGTAGGTTGTGTACTGCACAACTCATGGAGGATTTTTAAAAGATTTTTATTTAAGCATATAAGAATTAGGGTATAGGTGTTGGGATGAGAGGATTGATCAGAGACAAAGTGGGGAGCAGAAAAGATGGACCCACTGAAATACACTGCTGAGGGAAGCAGTGGGTGAGACAGGAGAGATCTGCTGCATCATGTGGGTCATCTCCTTAGGCAGGGATCAAACTTTAGTTCCAGTGGCTGGCAACAGCTTGATAGCACTGAGATTTTAACCCCTGTGCCACCAGGGATGTGCTCCATGGAGGATCTTTTCCATAGCATCATCTCCATCTTAACACCACCTTTGTCTCTAGGCCAATCTTATTTTTTGCAGTGAGAACACAGGCAAAGAAAGAGAATTTCAGTTCTCTTTATTCCTCATATTAAAAGGTTTCCAGGCCCTCCTTGGTGGCACAGCAGGTTAAAGCACAGCACTGCAAGCTAGCTCAACTGCTTCAGTATGAGTTACATCCCCGACCTGGAGGTGATCCATATGGTGCAACAGGGCACTTCTGTCTCTTGCAGGCTGCTCCCCTCAGCAGTGTACTTAATCGATCTGCCTATTCTGCTCCCCACTCTGTCTCTGATGAATATTCTCACTGCCCCTGCACCTCTGGCCTGTACTCCAATTCTGTATGCATAAATAAATAAACCTTAAAAAATTAAAAAGGTGGCCCTCCCTGGTGGCGCGGCAGGTTAAAGCACTGCACTGAGAATCTAAAGCCACTTCCACATGAGTTCGATTCCCACCTGCCCTGGAGGTGACCACATGGCGTGGCAGACCTCTCCTGGCCCGCCCGTTGCTCCCCTCAGCAGTGTACTTCCTCAATCTGCCTGTTCTGCTCCCCACTGTCTCTGGTGAAGCCTCTCGCCACCCCTGAGCCTCTGGCCTATACCCCAGTTCTGTATGTACAAATAAATAAATCTTTAAAAATAAATAAATAAAAAAGGTTTTCCTTCAAAAACCTTTTTTGTGGTGGCCCACTTCACAGCATCCTCCCTAAGCGTGTGTGTGTGCTGGGACCTATGGTAAAAGATTTTCTGTTGAAGTCCACTGAGGTTGCAATAGCAAAATACCACAAACTGGGTACCCTTATTTTCTACTCCTCGAAAAGAAATGCTTGGGCTTGAACACACCATGATAGGTGTTGGCTTCTAGGTGTAGGAAAGGCAAATATCTTAGAATTCTTCCCAATCAGTGATGAAAATTCTTGAAATTCATTCTCTAGTTAAAAATAAATCTTTCTTATTTTCTTTACAATATGAACTTTTGTCTAGGATTAACATTCAGAAGTTCACGTCAAAGTCACGTTGTCAGGGTCACAAAGAAAGTCTTAATGAGGAAATAAACTGGGTTCTAACATTCTCCAAATGTAGGCAAATTTTGGTTTAAAAATGAAATAGAAAGAAAATTTTATTTCAATATTTCAATTTTTAAAAATGAATTAGAAATAAAAAAGGTAAAACTAGTTAGTCTACATTGACTTTTAAATAATTCTTTCACAAGTCTCCATTTCTCTAAGAAATTCTCTACCAGTTTAAACATGAAAATTTTTATATACTGAGTAATTGTATTTGGTATTCCTCTTATGGAGAAGCGTGATGTGTCTGTATTGTATTCCAGAGTTTTCTGTCATAGCCATATTCTCCTTTGGCACTGTCCCTGTATCCCCAAATAGCTTTTTCTTTTAAAGAGATGAATATTGACCCTTTCCTCTGTCCCCAGAGGAAAGGGGCTAAGGGAAAGTTTTACGAGAAGGGAGTATTGGCGACAATTAAAGGAGGCATAGCCAGGGTCCTCTGTCTGAAATACATACTCTGTGTATCTTAGGTTACTCTTCATTCTCAGGTACCACTTGTCAAAATTTAAATACTGTCTTGCAACTTCAGACCTTTTTGCAAGTCCTGAGCTATCTTGGTGAAGGAACAAAAAGGTCATGATTCTTATGACTGGCCATATGCTGAAAGTTAGACCTGCAGAAATTGAAAACTGAATATTTGGGGGAAGCAGAAGAGACACAGTGTCCTCAATCAGGGGAAAGGCAGCTTGAGTAACAGAAAAGTATAAAACACCAAAGCCAAACTCTTGCAACTCTGTCTTCCATTGTTCCAAATCCTCCCCCTTTCCTCTGCTCATTTCCCTTGCCCCAAACCTCTGGGCTCAAGGCTGATTGGTCACCGGAGCACAATGGCTCGGTAGCAACTCTCTGTCTGAAAACAGTGGGCCTCAATTGAATTGAATTTAGTCAGATGTTGAGATCTGGCCAAATGACTCCTTCTCCCTTGTCTAGTCACATACATTCTATGAAAAGCTCACTTTCACCACAGCTATTGCATCTTCTGCTTGTGGACTTTGAAACCAATGATTTATGCAACTTGTTTGTTCAGTTTAAATGAAATCCTTGGCAGAGCAGAGAAGTTTGTTCAAATCTCTTTGCCGAGTAGTATTTTTTTCTGTCATAACATTATCAAGGGGAAGGAGGAATGTATCTGACAAGCACACAGTTTATATAGCATAAAGAGTTAGAAACGAAGAAAGATGATATTTGAATTCCAATACTTGTCTACTTTCCCCAGTAATTTACTGTCTTAGCATTTTTCAGTACTCAACAAAGAAAAAAGGGAAACTAGGTTAGTGGCGGTCTTTTAAGATGAAGAATGATGTAAAAATAGATATAAAGTTTTTTTTTTTCAAAAGTTTATTTTTACATCATTTTGTACTTTTTTTTTCCCATCTCAATTGTAATCCCCGCGGGTTTCCCATCACCAAGTCATCCATGTGCCATCACCATAATCCC
>NW_004567138.1:4153176-4154340 GCF_000260355.1 Condylura cristata
CGCCCGCTGCTCCCCTCAGCAGTGTACTTCGTCGATCTGCCTGTTCTGCTCCCCACTCTGTCTCTGGTGAAGCCTCTCACCGCCTCTGGCCTGTACCCTAGTTCTGTATGCATAAATAAATAAATCTTTAAAAAAAAACCAATTTAGTTATTTATACATATTTTACATCATCATTCATTTTTGGTTTTTTAAATATTTTTTACTTGTTTACATCATTCTTCGTTTTGTGCCTTTTTTCATCTCAGTTGCAATCCCCATGGGTTTCCCATCACCAAGTCACCCGTGTGCTGTCACCAGAGTCCAGTGCACTCTTCCCACCCCAGTTCTGATCCCATTCTCCCTTCCACCCCCATAAAATGTCTCTGGTTAATAGTTGTTCATTGTTTTCTTTATCATTCATTTTTGTATGTGTTTGCTTTCTCCTCTCAGGTGTAGTCCTATAAAATTCCCACCACCAAGTTCCCTGTGCTCCATCACAGTTCCCTGTGCTCTTCCCTCCCTTGTTTTGATCCCTCCTCCTCCACTGAAAAATGTCTCTAATTTGTAGTTACCTGTTAATTTTGTTTTGTTTTTTATTGTCATTATTTTCCCCCCAATCCCTTATTTCATTCTCTTATAGTCCTCCTATAAAAGAAACCATCTGGGCCCTCCTGGTGGTGCAGATGGTTAAAGAACAGCACTGTGAGGTGATCAGCAACCCCTGCAACAGGAGTTTGATCCCCAGCCAGGGAGGTGACCGTCATGGTGTGGCAGACCTCTCCTGACCCGCCTGCTGCGACCCTCTGCAGTATGTTTCAGTTGATCTGTCTGTTCTGCTCCCCACTCTGTTTCTGATGAATCCTCTCACCTGACCCCTGCACTTCTGGCCTGTTCTACCCCAGTTCTTACATGCATAAATAAGTAAATCCTTTAAAAAGAGCAAGAGAGAAACCATCTGATAGTTTTCTTTTTCCTTCTGCCATATTTCACTTAGCATAATCCCTTCCAGCTCCATCCATGTTGCTGCAAATGGCCTGAGTTTATCTTTTCTGATTGCTGAATAGTATTCCATGGTGTATATATACCACATCTTTTTAATCCATTCATCTATTTTTGGGCATTTGGGCTGGTTCCCAGTCTTACCTACTATCAATAGTGCTGCAAAGTTCCACTTTTTTTTTTTTT
>NW_004567138.1:4155340-4157406 GCF_000260355.1 Condylura cristata
TCTTGTGGCAGCTTTCAGGCCTTGCTTTGGTCATATCCCTTTTGGGTTGACTTTTGCCCACGAGGGGATGGGTAACTTCAGGTGTTTGATTTAGAAGTTATATTCTTTGTGTTCCATATTGTATACTCACTGTATTAGAGTCACTTTTCATTAAAGCTTTATATGTTTTTTCTTGTTGCGACGGATGGCAGAACCCACTTAGAGCAGGCAGGTTTTGGGGGCTTCAGGGATGCCTCTCTCCCCTGTCCTCTAACAGATTTGCTGTCCTATAACAGGACTAGCTCTCAAGAGGACCTCTGGGCCCAGTAGAGCTATGATCTAGGAACACTTACACACTGCTGACTGATGATGAAGACTTGGTCTGTTGGATTTGACACCCCAAGCACAGGAGCTGACAGTCCCTCAAGAAATTGAATGATGGGCCTCCCTGGTGGCACAGGGGTTAAGGACATAGAGCTATCAAGTTGTGACCAGCTGCTGCACCATGAATTCGATCCCTGGCCAGGGAGGTGACTCACATGGCATGACAGACCTTTCCTATCTCGCCCGCTGCTCCCCTCAGCAGTGTGTTTCAGTACATCTATGTGTTCTGCTCCCCACATTCTCTGGTGAATCCTCTCACCTCCTCCACACCTCTGGCCTGCACCCTAGATCATATATGAGTAAATAAATAATTTTTTTTTAAAAATGAGAGTCATAGTAACTATTATATATATTAAAAAATGAGAGTCATAGCAACTCAAAGCCAGCTCTTTATCTCTTCCCTCCTCTCTTCTGCGGGTGCACAAAAGAGACCTTAGGTAGCCAGGGAGGCTTTTTTCCCTGGGAGAAGTAATTGAAAGTCTCATTAAGCTTTTTATTGAATTCCTTTTTTCATTTAACTTTCATTAGTTCTTCCAGTCACAAGGAACTCTTGCAGACTTTGTGTAGAGCTCCAGGTAATTATGTTTTTTCCTTCCTTCTTTTTTTCCTTCTTTTCTTCCTTCCTCTCATAAAATGCAAGGTGCCGTGTTGGAGATTGTCCAAAGTGTAAAAATAAATAAGCCTTAGTCTTTGCCCTTTAGTGCTTTGTGATCTATATTCCTTCCACAACGTTCCTGCAAGGTCCTTACCTGTGTCCTGCATTTCATAAATTTGGCTACTTTCTCTTAATTATGTTTATTCCCTACTTTCATATCCTTTGGAAGTATGATACATGTTAGGAAAATAATATAATCTATCTTTGTAGGTATACTTATAATTCCATAATCCTAAAAAAAAAAAATCCTCAAGACTCTACTGAGCACATATTTAAGAATCATAAAACCTGAATTTGAGTCACATCCTGGTCTGTTTGGCCTGGACTAGCCACTTAACCTTTCTGAATCTCAAGTGCTTTGCCTGTAAAACAAGATGAACTAGGCTTCAAATTGATCTATGGTGCTGTCTTGTCTATTTGTGAATCAAATGAGCAAATGTCCCTATAACAATTTTCTACAATATAAAATAATATACAGACTTAATTTGTTATTATTAAAAGTTTGCAAAAGAACCAACCTCAAGATTTGCTTATGTGTACAATACAAACTCCATAGAAATAGTAACTAAGGGGAGAATTTGGCCCAGGAAACTTAACAACAGCACTTAAAAAAAAAAAAAGTCAGAAGGAAAAAAATATCAAATACTTTTTATTCAAAGCAGAAAACTTTCAAACAAGAGTCAACACTTGCCAAGGACATGGTGAAGGCTAGCTTCAGAGAAGGAACTTTAGGAAAAGTCTTTAATGTTATCATCTTCCTCCTCCACCCTAGCCCAGTACTCCTTATCTAATCAATTGGAGACAAGCATCTTAACAGTCCAACAATAAAAATGAGATGCAGTGGAAGTATGAATCACTATAGGGGCCAAAATGCATTCTGGTCAGGCTGCTAACATCATACCCAGAGGATACTACACTTTAAAAAATTTTTAACATTTTATTTATTTTTGCATAGAAGAGCTGAGGTGTGGGGGTGAGAGGATTCACCAGAGACAGAGTGGGAAGCAGAACAGGCAGATTGACTGAAATATACTGCTGAGGGGAGCAG
>NW_004567138.1:4158596-4163512 GCF_000260355.1 Condylura cristata
CGGAGGTGACCACATGGCGAGCCAGACCTCTCCTGACCCGCCCGCTGCTCCCCTCAGCAGTGTGCTTCGTCCATCTGCCTGTTCTGCTCCCCACTGTGTCTCTGGTGAAGCCCCTCACTGCTCCTGAGCCTCTGGCCTGTACCCCAATACTGTATGCACAAATAAATAATAAAATATTAAAAAAAAAAAAAAGGAAAGGAATTCTGTGACATGCAGCAACCTGGAGGAATCTTGAGGACATAATGCATGAAATAAACCAATTGCAAAAAGACAAACACCGTATGGTTCAATTTATCGGACCCCTGGAGTAGTCAAATTAGTGGAGCCAAAAGGAATTGAATGGGTGTTGGTGTGCAGGAATGGGAATAGCTGCTTATTAGGAACAGAGTTTTGGTTTTTGTAGGCTAAACGTTTGTGGAGATATGTTACACAAATACAATCTAAGTTTTTTTTTATACTATCGTCGAGTACATTTAAGGGGCTATCATGGTGAATGTTGTTGTTTTACCACAATTAAAAATTATTTCAGGCCCTCCCTGGTGGCGCAGCGGGTTGAAGCACTGCACTGTGAAGCTAAAGCCACTTCCGCATGAGTTCGATTCCCGCCTGCCCCGGAGGTGACCACATGGCGCGGCAGACCTCTCCTGACCGGCCCGCTGCTCCCCTCGGCAGTGTACTTGGTCGATCTGTCTGTTCTGCTCCCCACTCTGTCTCTGGTGAATCCTCTCACCCTCCGCATCTCTGGCCTGTACCCCAGTTCCATATGAATAAATAAATAAATCTTTAAAAAAAAAATTATTTCAGAAGCTGAAAAAAAAAATACAACAGAAAATGAAACACCTAAAAGAAGTTGCACTGTCCAGAATAACTATAGCGTTAATGACCAGGTGCGATGCTTTTAGGTTGATAATTTCCCATGCCTATTAGTGTTAAATTTCCCATGCCTATTAGTGTTAAAAGACAGAGTGAAAGACATCCCAGAATCCCCATACCTGCCTGCTTTAAATAGGCTCTGCCATCTGCCATGTAAACACAAATATACTATTAGTGCATAAAACCTTCAATAGAAAATTATCTCAATACAATAGTCTACAGTAAAGAACATAGTTAAAATAGTTTCCAAATGAAGCAACCAAAGTCACCCATCCCCAAAAGGGACTGGCCCAAAGCAAGGCCTGAAAGCCCACCACAAGCCTGAAAGCCCACCTGCCACCAGGCCTGTCTAGAACCCATAGAAAAGGGGGCAGAAAAACCTGCAAAAGGGGTCAAGTCAAATCAAGTTACAAGGCTGCCATTGTTAATCTCCCCACAGGTGCCTTACTTATACCTGCTTATGCAGCCTTAAGGCCAAGGCACAAATACTCCCTCCTTCATGTGCCTCTCTGCTCCATGGGCCTTCTCTAGGTCTTTGGTTCTCCATCTTGCTTTCTCTCTTCCTCTTCAGTTTCCTCTCCAGCTTCCTCATCCTTTACCTGCAACTCCTTCCCTTCCTTGACCACCCTGTTAAATCTTCATTGGAATATTCATAAATTCCTTGAGGACCGCACTGCTGAGGAGAGCAGAGGATGAGACAGGAAAGGTCTGTGGCACCATGTAGGTCACCTCCCTCATGGCAAGTGAACTCATGCCAAGTGGCTGGAAATAGCTTGAGAGCATTGAGATTTTAACACCTGCACACCAGGAGGACTTTTTATTCTTTTTTTTTTTTTAAACCCTTGGCACCTAGATCAATGTTAGCACATAGTAGACTTCCAATATATATTCAATTAAATGATTGACCACATAAAGATCTTGCCATCTAAAATTACTGACTACATGCCAATTGTTAATAATCCAAGTCTTTTTTTCTGTGAGCACCCAGGGGAAAATTGTAAGGCAAACCTTTCTTCTTCATCTTTATTGCACAGGATTTAACTGGTACTAAATAGCAATTGATTGATGTTTTTCTGTTGGCACACTCTTTAATCATTTCCTGTCAGGAATTAAAGCAAAGGTCATGTTGGATAAGCACTCAATTATGTATTTAGATGATGGAGATGTGTACACAGACTTATTAGTCCATATGTGTAATTAATTTTCACATTTCTTGCATGTTGCTTTGACACTATTGTTAACACGATTCCTGCTAACTTGCAATTTATATTCCATTGTGAATCCTATTCTTTAGGTAAGCTCTATTCCCAACATTTTATTATGGAAAAATATTTTTTTTAAAGATTTACTTATTTATGCATATAGAACTAGGGTACAGGCCAGAGGTGCAGGAGTGGTGAGAGAATTCACCAGAGACAGAGTGGGGAGCAGAACAGGCAGACTGACGAAGTACACTGGTGAGGGGAGCAGCGAGTGAGTCAGGAGAGGTCCGCACGCCATGTGGGTCACCTCCTGGGCAGGCGGGGTCGAACTCATGTGGAAGTGGCTTTAGCTTCTCAGTGCTGTGCTTTAACACGCTGTGCCACCAGGGAGGCCCCCCCTTGACATATCTTTTTTTATGAAAAAAATCTTTTTAAAAGATTTAATTTATTTATGCATACAGAACTGGGGTACAAACCAGAGGTACAGGGGCGGTGAGAGGCTTCACCAGAGACAGGAAGGAGAGCAGAACAGGCAGGATCATCAAAGTACACTGCTGAGGGGAGCAGCGGGTGGGTCAGGAGAGGTCTGCTGTGCCATGTGGGTCACCTCCAGGCCAGGAATCAAACTCTCACTGAAGCGGCTGCAGCCAGCTTGCAGTGCTGCACTTTAATCCATTGCGCCACCAGGGAGGGCCTAGTTTGTTTTTTTTAAACAAACTCTTCAGGGTGATTCTCAGATTTGTTCAACTTTGAAGAGCACTGTTTAAAACAGGCCTTATAACTCAGTCTGTTTCCGGAACTCACTGCGTCGGAGTGAGAGGTTTCTTCCAGAACTTTACCAAAGAAAGAGGCTCGAACAATATCGCGGCTTGCAGGAACTTTCCCCTTTCCACACATTCAACTTACTTGTCTATAGTTACTTGTGCAGTGCAGTTTTAATGATGTGGGTAAGTTCAGGCTCTAGAGTTAAACAGATCTAGTTCCACCAAATGCAACTCAGGTAAGTTATTGTCCCTTTATTAGCTTTGTTTTCTGATCTGTAAAACAGAACATAGAACACTTACTTCAGGATGGAGAGTTATCAAGTCTATTCTGTGCACCTGGCATTGGGTCCTGTTCCAGGTGCTGGGCATGGAGAGATGAGGCAAGAGGAAGTGACTTCTGGAGGCTCTGTTCCAGAAAATGATGCTAATAACACACAAAAAGAGAATTCCAGGGAGCAGTGTGAATGCTATGGAGAATATAGCCAGAGTACTGGGCAGAGTGACAGGAATGGAGGAGGCTGGCTTTAAAATGCAAGATCAGGTAAGGCTTCCCTGAGAAGGTGAGGCGGGATAAAGGCAGAGGAGGTCAGAAAGGACGTGGGCAGTGGGAGGAAAAGATATCTGAGAAGTGGGGGGAGCCAGTGAGGCACCATCCTCCACCCTAGGGAGTGTGGATTCAATCCCACCTGCAGTGGGGACTCACTCCTGCTTCCTAGCACCCCTGGGCCACAAGTGCATATTCATAACCCGATCTCAGTTAAGGCTATTTACTTCTTTCTCTCGTCTTCTCCCTGCCCCCCCCTTTTTTTCTGTCTTGATTGTATAACTTTTTTTTTTTTTAAATGGATTTATCTATTCATGCATAGAAGAACTGGAGTGTAGGCCAGAAGTACGGGGGGAGGAGAGGGAGAGGATTCACCAGAGACAGAGCAGGGAGCAGAACAGGCAGATTCACTGAAATACATCACTGAGGGGAGCAGCGGGAGAGACAGGAGATGTCTGCTGTGCCATGTGGTCACCTCCCTGGCTGAGGATGGAACTACTGCTGCAGTGGCTGGAGATAGCTTCACACTGCTGAGATTTAACCCCTTTAACCACCAGGGAGGCCTTCCCTGTCTTCTTTTTCTCTTCCTCTTCTGTCTCACTGTTAACATCAAGATTTCTAAAACGTTTCTGTACTGCAGGAATACAAAGGGGATATTTGGGGGATGGAAATCTATTTGGACATATACTCAGAGAATGTTGAACATACACTCAGAGAATGTTGCAGGCCTTCTGTGTCAACTGAATGGAACAATCAGTAAAGCACTTTGGGAGAAAATGCTCAGGCATCTGGGCTTTGGGCAACAGGGACCTCTTGGATTCCAAAGTAGCAGTTTTGAATGAGCCCTTGTCTGGGTTAATGGGATTTTTAAATTATTGTGCCAGAGAGCAAAACAATTAAACTTGCATGCAGTTCAATTCTGGCTGACTTGTTAGCATTTCTGCTCCAGCCCTTGATTCTGGAATAGATACTGTGTTTTGTGCTGTTCTGTCAACACTGGAACAGTGGAAGTCCATAAATGATCTGGTGCCCCCATAAAGAGACTTTTCCACTTGCAAAGTAACATTTAGGCCCTAGTTTACCAATCTCAACTTGGCTAAGAATCTGCAAAGCCAAAACATAGAACTGCTGGAAAGGAAAAACTGTGAGTAATTGGAAATACAATACAAAAGGTAAATGAAAGGAAGAGGAGATGTTATAGTTACTTGATTTTAAACCATCTATGCTAGCATATTTTGGCAGATTTTTTAAGTGAAGTAGGACTTAGGTATAGAAAAGTCCACAAATCATAAAGGCATGTCTTAGTGAATTTCTCCAAGTAAACACATTGATCAAGATGTGTTCGTGTTTTTTGTTTTTTTAAGATTTATTTATTTATGCATACAGAAATGGGGCACAGGCCAGAGGTGCAGGGGCGGTGAGGGGCTTCACTAGAGTCAGAATGGGGAGCAGAACAGGCAGATCAACAAAGTAAACTGCAGAGGGGAGCAGCAGGCCAGGCTACGAGCATCACCTCTAGGCGGGGATCGAACT
>NW_004567138.1:4164077-4166676 GCF_000260355.1 Condylura cristata
CAGAGGTTCAGGGGTGGTGATAGGATTCCCCAGAGACAGAGCGGGGAGCAGAACAGGCAGATCGACGAAGTACACTGCTGAGGGGAGCAGTGGGGGGGGGTCAGGAGAGGTCTGCCACGCCATGTGGGTCTCCTCCGGAGCTGGGGATTGAACCCTCACTGAAGCGGCTGCAGCGAGCTTGCAGTGCTATGTCCTATGGGTTGTGCCACCAGGGAGGGCCTCTTTTTAAATTTATGTGTATAATTATATCATCTGTGATTATGAAAGCTATAGTTCTTTTTTACTAATCCCTGTGCTTTTTATGTCTTATCTTGCCTTTGGCTCTGCCTGAACCTCCTGTAAATTGCTGAATAGAGTGTGAAAAGGATTAGAAGCCATCCACATCTTATTCTCAACTTCAGCTGAAATACTTTCATTACTTTACATTAATTATTTTACCCGATGCTGTCTTTTTACAGCTACTCTAACACAAAGAATTTCTATTTTGAGAGATTTTCTCTTTAGTGAATGAATTCAATCAAAAGCTTTGTCTGTATTTATTAGGATAATCAGAGTTTCTCCTTGGTAGTATTGCTACAGCAAATGAAAATGATTATTTTTTTCAACTGCTATACCAACCTTATGTTCTCAGAATAATATAATTTAGCCGTAATGCAGAATCCTGTGTGTGTGTACATGTGTATTTGTATTTTGGACATTTATGCTCCTGGAAGAAATCAGCCTTGAAATTTGTATGAAAAGTTATCCTGGCCCCCCAAAATAAGTTGTAAGTTCATGTTGTCTGCACCAAAGTGTAGAACTAGATTGCTTATTATTTATTATTTGAAAATTATTGATGATACTATATGGAGTTTACTGTATGAGAATGTTTTTGATTATGTTCACCTTCAATTTCTTCTTTCCTCCTTGGCATTCAAGATAACATTCTCTTTTTTATTTCCACTATAGGCAATTTGTGCTTTTACTTTCAATCAGTTCTGCTAAGAGTTGTTTTTCCAAAGAACAAAGTTTTAACTTTATTTATTTATTGTGTAGTGTTTTCTATTTCCTTAATTTCTGCTCTCATCTATATTATGTGTTTCCTTCTATGTTTTTTGGGTTTCATTTGCTTTGATTTCTCTAGGATCTGATTTGACCATTAGTTTTTAGGTTTTCATCTTTACTATGCTTTCAAGCCATAAATTAGATCGATCTAATCATAGTTTTATCTGAATGTCAAAAGTTTTTTTTGTTTGTTTGTTTTTTAAGATTTATTTATTTATGCATACAGAACTGGGGTAGGTGAGAGGTGCAGGGGCAGTGAGAGGATTCACCAGAGACAGAGTAGGGAGCAGAACAGGCAGATCTACTAAAATACACTCCAGCCGGAAGCAGCCAGGAGGCGGGGTGGGGTTTGGGGTTGGGGGGTGGGGTGTTTGCTGCTGCCGGGGCATCTACCTAGCGCTGAAGTGTCTGTGGAGAGCTTAGCAGTGCTGCGCTTTAACCACATTGCACCACCAGAAAGGGCCTTTATGGTTATTCTTACAAGCCTTGGTAGGGAGATCCAACTTAGGAAATTGACATTGCCTGAATGGTAAGTAATTCAGTCAGTTGAACTCAACTCCTATTTGATTTAAATCTGAAAAATAACTGCACAGAAAGGTCCTTAGAATAATATTTAATATTTTGAACCATGAAGCGGTACGTGATAGAGAAATGATGGAGGTAAGGTTGACCCCAACTGGATAGTTTATTGCTAATGACAGAAGTCTAGAGCACTTCGTCTCCACAATGGCAACTTGATTGAGAACATTATTGATTCTTTAATTTCCTGGCTCTTTTGAATGAGAGCTTTTGCCTGATGCCAGTTAGTTCAATTGTTTAGAGAAAGGGGCTCCTGAGGCCAATTAATTCTGTTCTTTAGAGTAATAGGCTCTCTTAATCTTTTAGAATTACTCTAACAAAATACCCTGGACTGGGTGGCTTACACAACAAACATTATATTTCACCGTTCTGAAGGCTAGAAAGTATAAGATCAAAGTCCCAGCAGATTTTGTCAATTTACTGTCAATCTAAATATACAGATTTAGACAATGTATAACCTCTACTAGAAAATTTTCTCAATGAGAAATTCTCTGACTAGGGTTTTATATACAACCGCCATCCAAGAACTGTCTAGGGGTCTTGTAGAAATGTCTAGGGCACCCACAACTTACTAGTTAGCCAGAGTGCTTGCCTATAGAGTGACAAGCTGGCCATTTCTATAATTATCGTTGGGTGACAGTTGTACCTTCAAAATTGAGTAGAGACTGGTAGCTGCGTTCACAAAACTTTACAGTAAATGGAAATAATGTTTTCAGATGTTCCTTCAGAGAGGTGCAATGCTGTAACCTTATCCTCCATGACAGTCCGCCATAAATGACCCTGAGTGGGGTCACTACTGTCCTAAAATGATTGAGATGTAGCCAGGAAAATGACACAGGGGAGGATATTTTAGAATGAAATGCAAAGACACAGGTAGTCGTGGTGTGTTAGGAAAAGGGAATGGGGCGGGAGTGGAGGAGTGGAAAGTAAAGCAGAGAGGGACGAAAAGGCTTGGAATCTGAGGGTTTTGTGCTAT
>NW_004567138.1:4182717-4183813 GCF_000260355.1 Condylura cristata
CTGGATCAATATCCCATTGTATGTGTATGTCACATTTTGTTTTTCATTAGTCTGTTGATGGACATGGGGTTATTGATATCTTTAGGTTGTTGTAAACAATCCTGCAGCTAACATTGGCTTGTGAGTATCTACTGGAACCCTTGTTTTCAATTCTCTAGGGTATGTACCTAGGAGTGAATTGCTCAGTCTTTTTTTTTTTTTTAAAGATTTATTTATTTATGCATACAAGAACTGGGGTATAGGCCAGAAGTGAGGGGGCGCTGAGAGAACTCACCAGAGACAGAATAGATCAACAGAACAGGCAGATCTACTGAAATACACTGCTGAGGGGAGCAGTGGGTGAGATAGGAGAGATCTGCTGTACCATGTGGGTCACCTCCCTGGCTGGGGATTGAACTCAGGTCCCAGTAGCTGATGATAGCTTGATAGTGTTGAGGCTTCAACCCTGCACCACCAGGAAGGCCTCAAAAAGCTGAGTCTTAACAGTAGTTTAGTGTTTCCTTTTTTCACAGAGACTGCTCCATTTTACATTCATACCAATAATTATTAAGGTCCTAATTATTAAGGTCCTAATTTCTCCACATCCTCACCAATGCTTGTTATTTTCTGTTTATTAAAAAATAATATTAATTACTATAGCCACCTTGCTGGGTGTGGAGTGGTATCAACTGCGGTGGAAAATTCCTGTTCCTTAATGGTTAGTAATTTGAACATATTTGTGTACTTTGAACATGGAGAACTGCCTTTCATTGTCTATTTTTCCATTTTAAATGTGGGAGTTCTGTTGCTGAATAGTAAGAATTCTTTCTTGGTTCTGAAAACAAGACACTTAACAGATAACTGACTTGTAAATATATTCTTACGTATGCTGTTTTTTCACTTTCTTGGTCATATCCTTTCATGGACAAAGGGTTTAGTTTCTATGAAATCCAACTTATCTATTTTTCTTTTGTTGCATCTGCTTTTGGTGTGTGTCTGAGAACCCACAGCCAAATTTTAGGCAATGAAGATGTATCACTCTAGGTAGGGCTTTAGAGTTTTAGTGTTTATATTCAGTCATTCATCAATGTTGAATTAAGTTTTACATATGATGTGA
>NW_004567138.1:4184838-4185535 GCF_000260355.1 Condylura cristata
CACCTGCGATCCGTTCTCTGTCACTATAGTTTTTCCTGTTCCAGACATGTCATGGCAGTGGGGACTTATATTTCTAGTAAATGGATTTACAAATAGTAAACCATCCCTTTCTCTTTTTTCTTTTTTTCCCTCTCTCACCCAGGACACAAAAGCAAATAACTTGGTTTGTTCAATTCCTGGCCTGCCCAAAGACCTTACCTCTTAGACACCTATGAGTTACTAAATGAGAAATGTTTGGCTGATCCTTATATAGGGATGATGTCTAGGGTCACGCTAACCAGAGCAGGCTCTGCGTGGATTTGTTCTTGAAAAAACACCGGCATATATATGTAGTCCTCCAGTAATCTAGACTTGTGAGTATATGCTGATTTCTGTTGGACAAATTTACTACTACAGATAGACTCAGGAGGACTGAGGCATGTTGTGGGGTTTTTTTTTTTTCACTATATCGAGTAGCCAACAGTGGAATTACATTCAGCTATTGCTTAGAATTAACTATAAACCACTGTATTTTGTTAGCTTGTTAGAATAAAGTCATGCTGTGTGTGAGGTTTAAAAGCTTTTACTTTGAGAAATGTGAGGTTGTATTATTGAAATGAGGTTGTATGCAATGAAAATAGGGGCTAACCAGAGTGTGGAAAACAATGCCAATTGCCAATATGGTATTTTAAATATAGCTGCACCCTATTTTTTTTTT
>NW_004567138.1:4187735-4191619 GCF_000260355.1 Condylura cristata
CAAAGGAAAGGCTTTCAGCTTTTCTCCATTGAGGATAATATTGGCTGTGGGCTTATCATAGATGGCTTTTATCATGTTGAGGTATGTTCCTTCTATTCCAAGGACTTCAAGGGCCTTAAATATAAAGTGTTGAACTTTGTACTGTACCCTATTTATAATAGGTAAGGCTTGGAATCAACCCAAGTGCCCAAAATTAGATGAGTGGATCAAGAAGATGTGATGTATATACACGATGGAATACTACTCAGCAATCAAAAACGACAAACTTGTGCCTTTCACAGCAGCATGGAGGAGCTTGAAGGGATTATGCTCAGTGAAATAAACCAGAAAGAACAACAATGACAAAATACCGGATGGTTTCACTTAGAGGAGAAATGTAAGGGGTCAAGGCGGGAAATAGTAATAACCCAAAACCACAGCATAACAGAACAAAAATAAACAATTATAAATCAGAGACATTCTGCAGGGGAGGGAGAAGGAGAGGGTTCAAAACGAGGGTAAGAAGAATACAACGGACTCAGGTGGTGGTGCAGGGGTGAACAAGCGGTAGAAATTCTGTGGGCATGACACCTGAGAAAGGAAAACAAGTATTGTAAGGGGAAAAAAGAAAGAAATATATTTTACATTTAAAAAATTAAATATCGCTGCACAGTCCAAACCTTCTGGAAAATGGCCCAGGCATTGTAAGAATTACAGTTTCCTACCTTCTACTTTTACCTGTTAGCCTTTGTTCACCTTTTCTTTGAGTTCCTGCGATACCTTGTTTGTATTTTTGCCCGAAATTCTTCTAAGGAGGGGCCAATCCATGACCAGCAGCGACACAAAGTGCTTTCATTACCTCAGATAAAAGCTCGGTTACATTAACCTACTTCTCCCCACCAGCTACAAAGACAACGTTGAGCTCAGATGTTACTAGGAGCTTCTGAGCTCATTGTTATTCAAAAGAATAAGACTCGATTTCTTAGAATACACCAGAATCTTTTATCCTGTGCTTTTATGCATTGTTCAAAAGGTGGGAGATGAAGAGGAAGGCTAAGGAAGGAGTTCTGGAAGTTTGATTTGCTTGACAATAGTTATTTAGGGATTGAGCTATTGTTGTGTCCTAAGAATCCAGCACCTAGGAATACAACAAATATTTATCAAGGGCTTACTATGTACTGGGTACTGTGCTAAGGGACCAGTGAAAAAAACATGTGTGATCAATGGCTGTGATTGGGAAATGAAGTGACAGTGGATGGTTTTCCTTACCAGATGGGAAATGAGGGAAGACTGAGAGATGAGAGAACAGAGGATGCCAGCAACTAGGATGAAGAACAGGCCCAATAGGAGGAACGGTAAGGCAGAGCTTTGAGGAACACCAAAGAGCCAGGGAGGCTGGAAGGGAGAGAGAGAGTGGGAAGACATGAGGCAGAAGAGAGCTGAGGATGATACTATAAAGGGGGGGGAGGTTGCCCAGGAAAAGGGGACGTTCCAAGTTCCCTGGTGGAGCTGAGCAGGGAGGAGAAGAATCTGGAGAGGAGACTGAGGAGGAAGGAAGCAGGATGGAAAGCCAGAAGGAGACCTGAGGATGGCACATGGGGCAGAGACATGTGAAGAAGCAGCCCTTGTTTCTTGGCCCTGGACTGGTTGGAAGAAATGTGGGTGAGAGACCTGTGGGGAGGTGACTATGTAAGTGTTTATCTTCAGTTTTATTTTGCTCTTTTCCTCCCAGACTTGTCTGGCCATTTCTGACCCTTTTCTGTGAGTCCTGGCCATAAGGTGCTTTAGACTTGTGACCATCTTTCAGGTCTTGCTTTGGGCCAACCCCTTTTGGGTTGTCTTTTACCCATGAGGGGATGGGTAACTTGAGGTGTCTGATTTAGAAACGATATTATTTGTCTTTTCTATATCGCATACTAAGCGTATTAAAGGTCTTATATGTTTTGTCTTAATGCGATGGATGGAAGAACCTATTTAGAACAGGCAAGTTTGGGAGTTCTGGGGTGCCCCCTCCCTGCTCTGTAACAATACCAGAATATCAGGTTTTCAGGCCTCATCTCTCAGCCAAGAACTGATCCCAGGCTGCAGCAGCAACAGCAATGAGTCCCGACCACTAGACCACGAAGCCTCAGCAGGAACTTTGTTGATGCTCTAGCAAGCAAGCGAAAAGATGCAGATATGCTTAGAGAAAGAAAAGGTCTATTGAGGGAGGAGAAAAGGAACAGAAATAAGGCGGGACTCCCAGGTCAGTGAGGGCCAAGGTAGCTGAATTGTATTCATGCCTCAGGGAACATGGACCTTCTTTCCCTAATTATTCCTAGCTACTCCCATCTCTTTGTGCTTATTTAGTTCTCAGTGGTCTCACTCACGGCCTTAATGTTTTGGTGCCCAGAACTAAGTCTCTGTGTCCCAGCCCTTATCTTAGAGTCCTTTTTTCTTTATTGTCTTTGTTCCAGAATGTCCTGTTGCCCTCAGTCCTGCGGTGTTTGATGAGTCCCCTTTGAAATTTGTTGCCCTTATTTCTGAAGCCTCCTTAACTCTTCTGAGGTCCTGCTTGTTCCGCCCTTGAAGCTGCCTAATTTCCCCTAACTTGTTCTAGGACTCAGGGAGGGGACAGGTCTTGTGGGGTCTAGTAGGCCATTAGGATGAGTTTTGCTTTTTCCCAGATTGAGACAGGATCCTTGGAAGTTGTTGAGCAGAAGGGGGACATGATCTGATTTAGGGCTTCACCTTTCTTCCTCTAGCTACAATCTGGCTTGCTTAGTATAAGTTAGCACCCTGCCAGACACTTAAATTTAACTCCATGAATGTTTCGCTTTTGGTGTCTTTTTAACACCAGCAAGTTATCCTTGAACTGAAATTTGGAAATTTCCCCCCATGGCTCAATTGCCCTGAAGTAGAACCTTCTAATGTCTGAGCAGGCTGAAGACATTCAGCCACTCCTTAATTTGCAAAACTTTATTAATGCTTTTTTTTTAAGGATTTTTTTATTTATTCATCCATACAAGAGCTGGGATGCAGGCCAGAGGTGTGAAGGGGATGCGAGGATTCACCAGAGACAGAGTGGGGAGAAGAAAGGGCAGATGTACTGAATTACACTGTTGAGGGGAGCACTGGGTGGATCAGGAAAGGTCTGCTGCACCATGTGGGTCAGCTCCCTGGCTGGGGAGTGAACTCCTGCTGCAGTGGCTGAGGCATAAACCTCTTGTACCACCAGGGAGGCCCTTAATGCTTTTTCTTTAAAGCAGTGAGGACACTGTGGTGTAAGTAAGTCCACATCTCCATGGAGCTTTCATGCAAGTACTAGGATGACATGTAATAATACATAAATAACATATAACATATAATAACATATAAATAATATATAAACACATACATGTATAATGTCAAGTGGTGATAACTTCTAGAAGGATAAAGTATGCAAACAAGTTGTGGCAGAAGTGAGGGACACATGATGGAATGGTGAGGGATGAGCTTCTTTAGCTCAACAGTATTTGTTGAGTTCCCACTGTGATAGTTCTGAAGCTTCTCTCTGCAACCTCAAGGGGCCTGGGGTCTGTGAGAGGTAGAATTGAGGTAGCCCTTCAGCTTGGTGAGTGGTCACGTGCCCTGGTTGGCAAGTAAAGTTGTGGTCCAGAAAGTATAGTTATGTAAATGAACAGTAAATCAATAAAATTTGAATTTAAAAAATGGTATTAGGCTTCTCCTGGAGTATGAAGCATGTGAAGAAGAATCAGGCTGAGTGAACTTCTATCCTCTGTCTAAGAGTGTATTTTACAGAACTTTCTACGTTAAAAAAAATGCTGCCTAATGTACTTCGTAGATCTGCCTGTTCTGCTCCCCACTCTGTCTCTGGTGAAGCCTCTCGCCACCCCTGAGCCTCTGGCCTGTACCCCAGTTCTGTA
>NW_004567138.1:4193090-4216765 GCF_000260355.1 Condylura cristata
GTACCTTCTGTGCCGCCCTCAGGTATATATATATGACTGTTGTAAGAATAAACTCTCTCTCGCACGTGTCTCTGTCTTGGCCTTCTTCCTCGCACTGTCCCTGGGGCTCTACCCCCTCGCCTTGCTGGTCAAGGCACCCCACACTCTCCTGACCTGCTCACTGCTCCCCTCAGCAGTGTACTTCATCGATCTGCCTGTTCTACTCCCCACTCTGTCTCTGGTGAATCCTCCCACTGTCCCTGCACCTCTGGCCTGTACCCCAGTTCTGTATGCATAACTAAATAAATCATAAAAAAAAATACAAACTAGTATAAGATCTCTTTTCTGGTCTACCATAGAAGAAGTATGGAAGTAACCACCCTCTTAACAAATAAAAAGCTGGAAAAACCTGAAAATCAACTCTTATATCTGTAATAGACTTCCAGTCACAGGACAAACTACTGCCCCAGAATTAGAGAGATGGACAGGAAAATATAGAGAATCACAGCTGACTGCAGCAGAAGGCTCCATATGAAGCAGCCCAGGCACAGGAAACTGAACTGTACTTGAAAAATTAATAAAGTCTCCACAGTCAAGATTAAGGGGTTAAAAACTCCAGAGGGGGGCCCTCCCTGGTGGCACAGCGGGTTAAAGCACAACTCTAAGAAGCTACAGCCACTTCAGCACAAGTTCAATCCCCACCCAGGAGGTGATCCACATGGCTCGGCAGACCTTTCCTGACCTGCCCGCTGCTCCCCTCAACAGTGTACTTCATTGATCTGCCTGTTCTGCTCACCTTTCTGTCTCTGGTGGGTCCTCTCACCACCCCTGCACCTCAGTTCTGTATGCATAAATAAATAAATCTTTAAAAAAATAAAAAACTCCAGAGGGACCCCATCTCAGGGGAGGGGTACACATTGTTACTGTTGGAGGGAAAGGATGCCCTGAATGAATTCCACTAACACAGGTTTAAGGGACTCCAACCCTCACCCCAGACCAAATAGATCTAAGACACTAAGGACTACAAATCCCATAATGCCGTCACAGTGAAGAGAGGATTGCTGGGAACTGAAGGTGGAGTTAAGCAGCCAGACTTGTGGGTCTTGACTTTTTCGCTAGTTCTCAGCATGCTATTGGGGTTCCAGCTCAGTGAGACTGGTAGGACACATTCACCAATTGATCTCCCTGAATTATTCATTTCTGCATTTCCCCTTCTTTTGTAAATAAATGCTATGTTAACATTTTTGTGTGTGTCTGCAGTTGCATCTCATTGTAAGTCCCTTTGAAGGGTATGGGTAAGGACCCAAAATGGCAACCCAATTCACATCAGAGCTGCTTTGCAACATTATGAGTTTTGCTTCTATAAGTTCTACCAGGTTAGCACCGTGAATACCAGAGAATAATCCCATCATGCTCTTTGCAGGGATGGGGTGAAGGAAGTATTTTGAAATAAAAATGAACATTCTTTTCTTCTTAGTAAGATCTGTCTTCCAGAGAGAAACTACTAACTAGAGTTCGCTTGCTGGGGTTTTATAAAAGCCTAAGCAACAGAAGATACCCAACACCAGTCAGATTTAATGTAGCATGGTAGAGGAAGGGAAATCCCCACAACTAGCTTTAACCCTCCCTGTTGGATATGAGAAATACCAATACTCAATTCTAGCCCTTTTTAGCCATCCTTCCCACCTAGTGACAGCTGAAAACATGTGTGATGTTCACAGTCCAATGACACGAGCTCACCAATTTATCTCCCTGAATTATTCATTTCTGCATTTCCCCTTCTTTTGTAAATAGATGCTTTATTCACCTTTTTGCATGTGCTCTCAGTTGAGTCTTATTGTAAGTCCCTTTGAAGCGTACAGGTGAGGACCTATAATTGGACTAAAAGACTATAGGACTCACTAAAAGGCTCCCTAAAAGACTGAGGCCTAGTCAAAGGACTCCCCACAATCCTGATCTCCACACACTGAAGCGTACGTGCAGGAATTCCTTTTACTCAGTACATCACATCCAGCTTTCAACAGAAAAGTCAAGACAAGTGAAAAGCTAACAGACATGTTTCGAAAAGACACTACAAGCATCAGATCAGACTCAGAGATGGCAGTGACGCTAATGTGATCAGACTCAAGAATGCAGTGTAACCATGATGAATACGCTGTGGTTCTAATGGCAAAAAATATTCACCATACAAGAAAGATGGGTAATATAAGCAGAGAGCTGAAAATTCTAGGAACAAACCAAACAGAAATGTGAGCATTATAACACCAGGAACAAAGAGTGCCCTTGATGTGTTTATCAGCAAACGGAAGATGGGGGAGAAAAGCACCTCTGAACTACAGAATATATCACTAGAAACTTTGAAACACACACACACACAAAAAGAACAAAAACTAGATAGAATATAACAGAATATCCTAAGACTGTGGGTTAACTACACGTCTAACGGAATTACCAGAAAGAGAGGAAAGAAACGAATATAACAAATGTTTGAAACAATAATGGCTGAGAATTTCCTGAAAATTAATGTCAGGTGCCAAACCACAGGTCCTGGAAACTCAGCAGACACCAAGCAAGACAAATGCCAAGAAAATAGTAAGTTGGCATCTGATTTTCAAACTCAAAGTCAAAGATGATGAAAAAGATCTGAAAGAAGCCAGAGGGCAAAGTGTAAGAATAACATCCAACTTCTCCAAGCCATGCAAACAAGTAAATAGTCAAGTGAAATATTTAGTGCTGAGAGAAAAATAATAACCCCAAATTCTGTATCCTGGAAAGTTATCGTTCAACATTGCAGGAGAAATAGACTTTCTCAGATCTACAAAAATTGAAGGGAAGTATTGCTAATATAATGTGCTTTGCAATGACAGCTGAAACAAATTCTTGAGAGAAGAGAAAGTATATACATCAGCTCAGCTCAGTGCCACATGAAAAACAAAAGAACTTCATACAGGGAATAAGCAAATGTAACATAAAATCTAGTAAGTGAATGTAAATGAATGTCAGCCTCTGTCGTACAAAGGACACTCCTAGGGATTGTGGACACTTTTTGCTTTTTCAGTGACTAAATGACAAGCTAAGTTATGAATAGAAATAGCTAAAGATGACTGTATCGGATTTCTCTGCTCACAACTTTATTTATATTGTGATTGCCTTCTTGGGAACTCCTCAGAAAATGTCCATTGGTTGTGAGAGTTTTGTTTACAGTACAACATTCATTCTTCCATCACCTCCTAAACCTCCTTCTAAAACTCATCTCTATTTTCTCAAGCTCTTCACTCCAGAGTGTCATTTTGAGATAAGCGATCCACTGTCATTTGGACGGACCAGAAGGCTACCACCTCCATTTCACACCATTCCTTCAGCCCAGAATAGAGCAGAATCTCTTAAGGCAAGACAAGTCACATGAAGGCAAATATTTTAACTCTGGCACTTAATGCCACAGAATCTAGAAAGATTAAAATTGTAAACCACAGAGGACTTTGCAATCAAAGTGTGTCACCTCCTTGCCCAAAGTATTCAATATCTTCCTGTTTGCTGTGGAATAAGACATCAGGTCTTTAGACTGGTAGTCAGAATTTTCCAAGCTGTGACCCCAGAGCACTCTTTCAAAGCCATCTCCTGTGGGATTGCTTCTGGGTCAATATATCGCTATTTTGCCTTCATTGTTCTGCCACCCCCTCCCCCCATTCCTGTTCTTTGCTCACACTGGTTCCTACCCCTCTCTTTTCCCATTTATCAAATTGTGAGACTCACAGAGGTTCAATAGCATGTTCAAAGTTAGAAAGTTTTTTGTTGCAGGAAAACGTTACAGGCTAGAATCAATCTTTTCCTCCCCTGAATATTTGTAATACTTTGCCTATCAAGTCCCACCATGTCTTCTAGTTTATTTGCATATGTGAGAAAAAATGTGTGAGTAAGCAAATGACTCCAGGACACAACCTAGACTGAAATCCTGGTTCTGTCACAAACTATGTGCCCCTGATCAAGTAACTGGTTCTCTTTGGCCCTCAGTTTTATCATCTGTAATGTGAGATATTGGAAATCACACACCTTTCAGGCTTTCCCACGATATAAAAATTTTCTTGATGATAAAAACAAACCTTTTATACTTGTATTTCCTTGAGCTCTCACTACAGTGTCCAGTAAATCCTAAAACTCAAAAAAAAAAAAGCCAGTTTAATTATATCTTCTAATTATTTTTGGTTCAGTTGCTATGTTCTTTAGTCTTTCTAATTCCTGAACTTCATTTCTAATCAAGTCACAGTAAAACTGTTGGGTTTCTTTCCTTCTTAAAATGACTGCTTATCCATGAATACTAGGCATCTTAAAGCCTTTATAATTTTCCTTTAGGAATATGATAATACTTTAGCAAAGCAAATCCTAGGATGAGACTTAGGAGCATTTTTATCAGGAAGTCATTGCCATGTAGGAGGCAATGTAGGAGGTCTGAAGAAAGTAGGTGTTTACCCAGAAGCTGTCAGGTTTCAGGATAAAAGCCAACTGATATTTTTTAATATCAGGGAAAGTTTGCTTTCTCCTTGTTTATTAAAAGAGAAGAAACTTGTTTAAACAAGTTCTTAGAGGGTTGCTTTTGCCAAGTGACTGTTCTATCTGATATATACTCAGTTTGTTAGAGGAGATGATTTAAACAGGGGCGAAGACCGTGTGGGTAGTTGGCAAGTAGCTTATAATTAATGCACAGGAATGATGATCTCTGTGTTTAAAGAAACTGGCATGAAAGGGACTCAGATTGAGTAGTGGGCAATACCCTAGAGTGGGTATTAATTAATGCTTCTCTGTGGAAGCTGCATAATTGGAAGAAACTTTCTGAATCCTTTTTCTTATTTCTAAAGTGGAGATAATAACAATTGTCTTTATCAGAGATGCATTATAAGGATCATGAGGAAAAAGAACTTTAGGGTCATTTGTAAAGAATATAATGATATAAACTATGAAGTAACACAAAGCTTTATTTTGCATAATTCTAATGCCCACAAATTCCATTGGAAATAGGTGAGTAGTGCCTTTACACAGTTGAAGAAAGTTAGTACATTGTTATTTAACAAAAGGAGATCATTTGCAGTTTTGGCTTATAATAAAATAAAGATTAATAGATATTTAAAATCCCAAAATTTTTATTTCATTTAAAAAAATAATTCACTGGGGCCTCTTTGGTGGCTTAGGGAATAAGTCTTAATGCTATCACCACTTCAGGCTGATTTTGGTCCTCAGGCAGGGAGCTGACCCACAAATAGCACATCAGACCTCTCCTGTCTTGCCTACAGCATCCTCAGCAGTGTATTTCAGTAGACCCACCTGTTCTGCTCCTCAATCTGTCTCTGGTGAATCTTCTTACTCCCCATCTCCCACACCTCTGGCCTACATCCCAGTTCTTCTATGCATAAATAAATCTTTAAAAATAATAATAATAAATGTAAAAATGTAAAATAAACTGTTATAAAATAAAAAATATATTAAAAAATAATAAATCTTTTTAAAAATTTTTTAAAAGAATAATGATTTAGCCATTCTTTTTTTGGACAGGTGAAAACAGGTATTTTTTCAGAAAGTGGCAGATAGTGTATTCAGCATTACGACAGCTTTTGAAGGACCTGTAACTGTAATTAGTGGTTGTTTAAACTGCCCAGGTTTATGCAGTAGTCCTATTTCAGTCTTCACAGAGTTATGTGAGTTTCTAATTTGAAAACATCAGAATGGTCTTGGGTTAGGTGGAATTTTCTCTGATGTCAGCAATGTATATTAACAAGATTGGTTCTGAGATAACATTTGCATTTTCCAACCTCATTCATTTAACTTTATGAAGTTGTGAAGAAAGCCTCTGAATGATCCCCCACTGATCTCTGCTTCCTGGTTCACACCTTGTATAATTCTTTCTCCTGTTGTGTAGACTGGATTTACTGACTTGCTTCTAAAGAATAAAGTACAGCAGAAAATGAGGTGCCATCATTGCCAAGATGAGCTATAGAATGACTATGGCTTCAACTCAAGACTTAATCTCTCTTGGATTGCTCACCATGGGAGAAACCAGCTGACACAGGGCTACAGAAAGGTCCATCAGGTAAGGGACTTAGGTATGGTAATAAACATGTGAGAGAAAGCCTTCCCTGGAGGCACAGCAGATTAAGACACAGCACTGCAAGCTAGCCACAGCTGCCTCAGTGCAAGTTCAATCCCTGGCTCCAGAGGTGACCCACAAGGCGCAGCAGACCTCTCCTGTCTCCCCCACTGCTCTCCTCAGCAGTGTACTTCATCAGTCTGTCTGTTCTGCTCCCCAGTCTGTCTCCGTTGAATCCTCTCACCGCCCCTTCACCTCTAACCTGCACCCTAGTTCTGTATGCATAAATAAATAAATACTAAAAAAAAAAAACATGTGAGAGAGCCTATGTATACATGTCCTACCCCAGCTGAGCCTGTGGATAAGAGCATATGACCAACCAACAACCACTTGAGTAACTAATTCTCTTGAGTTACACAAGAGTATATTATGTCAGAGTCTCTCAATCAGCTGCTCCAGAATTCCTGGATCACAGGTTGGGCGGGAGAGGGGGGCTGGGAGAGGGTTGGTAGGTGTAATAAATATCTCTTGTTTTAAGTCACTAAATAGAATACCATTTTGTATAGAAATAGGAAGCTATATGTTTTATCCCTAAAAAAAAAAATGTATAACAAAAATTATAATTATGATTTAATTAATACCAACTAAGACTTATTCATATTAAATGGTGCAGGGTAATAACATGGTAAACTCAGATATTTTAATTTAGGAAATATGAGAACTCTAGAGGTTACAATTTTAGGAGTTTCTATCAAAGTTTGGGAAGCTGTTATCTGTATAGTATCTGGCATGCTGTCAATGCCTTATGCGGTGATAATAAGGTCTTTCAAACTTTAGTCTGAAACTTTCAAAGGAAAAAAATTATCAGTAGAAACATCATATATGAAAACAAGACTCTTGCTGGGTTGGTTTTAGTTGAGCTCCCCAACTTGAGAGCACTACCATAGTGCCATATGTCCCTGGAGCACTGAGGAGGGCCCTGGTCAACCCATGCAGAGTGTGTTAAGACAATAGGAAACCAGCTTTTCCAGCAATAACCAGTCACCTACATGTAACTTTATCAACACTGAATATGAATAATCTGGACTACTAGAAGGATTTTTTTGTGTGTGAGAAATTTTAGTGAGCCAGGCATCCCAACTTCACAAGCAAGGAAAGCGAGTTTGAAGACATCACCATGCAGAGGTTGGATTGGGGGCTTATGGGCCACTGTCTCATCCTTGCCAAGGGACATTGAAGGGTTACAGAGCTTGACCGGAAGTGCCTCTTCTTGTACTCGAGTCAAGACAAGTCACTTTGAGGGTAAGCCACAGTTCCACTGCACTTTTCTAGAAACTGGAATTGGAGGCAACTGGCTTTAATGCTCTTCCTGAGAGGACTTCCTAGAAGGACAGCATGACCCAAACATGTGAAACCCATGGGAGACACAGTGTCACCATCATGCAGAGGACATGTAGATCTCTGAGGACTCCACAAGTTTACCGTGAGAGGAAGCATCTGCTATCTAGAGGGGCCAGCTGCAGGATGAGCTGTACAACTGAGTCTGTGTCCTTGTCCTGGATTCCCTTTCCCAAGACCCAACCCTGCCTAGGTAACAAACAACTGTCCTACATGAAGAAGCAGAGAGAATGCAAAAGGAGAGGAGAAAAGAAACTGGCTATCCCCTCAATCCTGCCTCCCAGCTTGGGCCAGGTCCAAGTTAGAAAAGGGAAAATGTCTTCATAGGTTAAAGTATAAATTTCTGATTTTTAACTAGACTAGATAAGAATTATGGGATTGTTAACTAGATTTATTTTGTAATGCCAAGACAAGGCACTTTTCATTTATTTTCTAAGAATGACTGGGAAATCCATGAAACATGGCCATCATTCCAACCTCAGGCAAGGAAAACTTAGACCATGGAGTGGTTTGAAGGGACAGTGGAAGAAAGAATAAAGTTATTTTATGCTTATAGCCTGCCAAGTTCAGCTTATTCAATAAAATAATGCTAAATATTTATGGAAAGAAGGAAGGGAGGGTCCTGCTGGCAGGAACCAGGCTCTTATCCCAGAGGATAAATGGATCACTGAAGATAAGAGTTTCCAAGTAAAGTGCTTAGCTCTTTTACTTGGATAGAAATGACGACTTCCCCAGGACAAAAGCCCAACTGAGTATACAACCTCAACAGCTGCTAAGGGAATTTATCTCCTTGAGGATGGTGACAGATTCTGGTTTCCAGGAGGATCAGGCCTCTCTCCACCTAGTCCAGAGCCTTTTAGGTCTAAAGCACACCTCAGTGTTTTCATGATGATATTCATAGACGATGACCAGACATTACCAAGGAAAAATGGTCAGAAAGGCTTAAAGATGTTAAGTTAAGCAAAGTTCAAAAAGTTGTCTTTCCAGCAGGAGACTTTAGGAAGCTGAGGTTTGCTAGTCAAGTAACAGCAAGAGCAAGGGGGTCCCAGGAGCCCCAAACTCTTACGTGCTAGTTCCAAAAAATTCCAGACATCCACATGCACATAGACAAAGAAAATAGACTCTTGGTGCGAAAAGTAATTTTAATTAGGGTGGAGAGAGGGTGAAAAGTAACACTGAACTCTGAAAATGACATATCTCCCCATGGGTAAATACACATCCAAATAGGCTTGGTCAAAGCAGAGTAGCTGAGGCCTAAAAAAATCAGCCTAAGGTAACTTCTGGATGGGAACTAAAAGACAGGGGTTAGCCAGGTCCCAGAGAGCTGGGAGAGAGAGGCCCAGAGTTAAAAATAAGCCAACTAATCCACCAGGAGGTCAAGATAATGGCTGTCATGGTCTCTGCTAAGGACCAGGAACAAATGCCCACGTACATCTCTCCCATGAATCTCCCTTCCAAGTGTCTCCCCTTCACACCACCTTAATTTATATATCCACCTTGTTCATTCCCAGCTGCCCCCAGTTGAGGAAATCTAGTTCATGGCACTCTAGGAGTTGTAATCCAAGGCAGCTGCATGTAAGTGGGGTGGCAGAGTGAATGACACTGGCTCCCTACTGAGAGCCTCCTTCCTCTTTCACGAAGATGCATTCCACTGTAACAGGTACAAGTTTCATGGACTCCATCCCCACCCCAGATACTGGTACTGTTAAGGGGCAGGATGTCCTAAAGGAACTCTGCAGAGTCTTCTGGACTCCACCCCCTACTCCAGCTCTCTGGACTCTACCCTCTACTCCAGTGATTGGAAACTACAACTCCCAGCAGTACCAGGGAGAGAACAGCGAGGACCCAAGGGCGGAGCTAAGCAGGCATTCTGGGACTTTGGGGGATAAATAAGGAGCCGTAATCCAACAACTCTCTCTCGCTGGGGCAACGGCTCTCAGGACCGCATGACTGGAGCCTATCAGTTAAATTGTTACCAGAGCTCCAAGTCAGTGAGCTGGTAAGATTTTCTAGTTACCTTATATCTCTCTCTTTCCCTGGGTTTTTCCTTTCCTTTTCCCCTTTTGTAAATAAACCCATTATTGATCCTTTTGAGTGTCTGCAGTACAACTGAATTTTAAGCATGCAGGTAAGGCCCCACAGACAGGCAGCCCAGTTCACACTGGGTTGCCCTGTAACAGTACTACAAACCCCATCAATACCAATGAGATGCACGCTGGGACCTGAGGGTGGAGCTGAGCAGCCAAGTCAGGATAAAACTGGACAGGTGGGCTCTGGGGGTCTCTTGGCCTGGTGGTTTGCAGCTGGTCTCTCTCTCCCTTGGCTTCATGGCCGGTGGCTGGTTGTTTGGCTCTTGATCAGCTTTCAGTGTGTTATTGGGGTTCTAAGTCAGCAGAACTGATAAGATGCTTTAGTTAACTCTCTCTCTTTCCCTTGGTTGTTCCTTTTCCTTTCCTCTTGTAAATAAACCCATTATTGACCCTTTTTCTGTGTGTGTCCACACTACAATTGAATCTTAAGCTTGTGGGTGAGGACCTACAGATAGGCAACCTAGTTCACATTGCATTGCCCTGTAACACCATAACAGTGTTTCTCTCCAAGAAGAGAAATGCTTGTACAGCATTTCCTATAGCTGTTCACATGGCCAAACACTTTGTTGGGAGTGACCAAGTGCAGAGATTTACTGAGGGACTGGATAAGGGCAGTAATAAATTAGGCCTTGCATCCAAGGGTGATAAGGCGGTAATAAACTGGGCTTTGCATCCAATTAACTGGGCCTTGCATCTGGGATGGGACTAGAAGAAGGTGATAACGAACTGGGCCTCACATCAAGGACACAGCAATGAGCCACCCCTTTGGAATCTGAGTTTAGAATCTATGTAAGAGACCCTTCCCCCCTATAGGGCTGGCAGTAGCTGCGGACCCCACTCTAGGGGCTCCGTCTCAGCTGCTGTCTGGGAGCAATAAACTGCTTGCTCAGCCTCTCTGCCTCCCGCCTTCCTTTCTTTCGGCGGGTCACAGAAGTTGGGACAAAACATACTTGTGTTCACTGTCAATGATATATTTTAGGAACGCTGAGTCAGAGAGATCTACCTAGGCCTGGTACTCACCAGATGACCCACAGCTGGTGGAGTTACAGCCCTGAGGTATCAGGCCAACCATTTCCTTAGCACCCTCTTGCTGCTTGGATAAGCCCCCTTGAGGTCTCTGCTCTCGTCATCCAACCTCTGTCGGTCTGCCTCTGTCCCCTTGACAGACCTTTGATTTTGCCCTTTACCATGTCCCTACCCAAGTTTGATGACAACTTCAACCTGCTGGAGCCTGCTAAGGTTTGAACTAAGGGGAAATCTCATCTCTCTAAATAATCATATATTTATGCAAGACATGTTGTTGGAATTTTAAGCTCTAGATAATGATGTGTATTTTTATGTTAAATTCCTGCTGGAGCATTTTTATGGCTCCCCTTTTCTTATTCCATATGTGAACTAGCATCCTCTGGCCCTGATTATCTATGAGGCATCATTTTTTGTCCCCTCCAGTCCAACTCATGAGGTCTACTTATATTTTCCTATTTCAGTTTCTAGAAAGCACTGGTTCTTTCCTTTCCCCTTTTTTCAGTCCCGCTAGCTTATCAAGGGCCTTAGTGCAGATCACTGTTTTGAAACACATTACCTCCCCTACCTCCCAGTTCCTCTTTCTTCAAACCTCCTGTTGTTCTACCCTAAAAAAAGTAAGGGCCCCTCCTCTGTGGCACCTACCACTTTGTGATGACTCATGCATTGTGACTGCTTACTTTCTTGTCTCCATCTTTCTTTAGACTATAAAATCCTTGAGGGCAGGAATTATGTCTTATTCATTGCTGCATTGTGTCTGGAATGTTTATGCATACAGTAAATAAATGAATGTATTATTAGGTAGGTGTAAGCAGAAAATCAAGTTTATTGCTTTTTTTAAATTCCAGTTCATTAAATGTGCCTGTTGAACAATCCTACCATAATTAATTCAATCTCCAGCAAATGATACAAATTTTTTTCCTGAATAATAAATAGTTTGCAAGTACCTGGCCAAGATTCCAATGTAATCTAATTCTACAGTGCCAGTCTAGAGTGGTATAATGTCCAAACTCTAACATTATCTAATGTTATAAATTCTCTCATTTTCTACCCCAGTCTTTTTAGCTTGGAAGATAAAAAAAGGAAAAGAAGAGGTGTGATTGACTACACCAGCCTCCTCATTTTCTTTCTGTTTCCTCATCTTTCTTCTCTCTCCCCCCTCAAAATCAAGCCCAGACCCAGGGAGAGAGATTACTGGAAGATGTGTCAGTCTTGGTTTGCTGACTACATTTTGCCTTACTAAGGCCTTCCTATGGCAGAAGTTGTGGGCCTTATAGGTTCCTTTAAGATTTCCCTACTAAGGGCCTTCCTTGGTGACACAGCAGGTCAGGGCACATCACAGCAAGCTAGCCACAGATACTTCAGTGCTAGTTCAGTCCCTGCTGGAGCTGACCCACATGGTGGATGCAGCAGACCTCTCCTGTCTTGCCCGCTGCTCCCCTCAGCAGTGTACTTCATTGATCCACCTGTTCTGCTCCCCACTCTGTCTGGTGAATCCTCTCACCATCCCTGCAACTCTGGCCTGTACCCCAGTTCTGTATGCACAAATAAATAAATCTTTAAAAAAATTCCCTTTTGGTCATCTTCTACATTATCTACTAGTTACCTAGTGCTATGTAATACATTATTCCAAAATCTAATGACTTAAATCTATAAACATGTGTTTTCTCACACCATCACTGTTTAAGTGGGTGAGTCTGGGTCTTTTTTTTTTTCCCAAAGATTTATCTATTTATGCATACAGAACTGGGGTATAGGCCAGAGATGCAAAGGTGGTGAGAGGATTCACCAGAGACAGAGTTGGGAGCAGAACAGGCAGATCGACAAAGGACACTGCTGAGGGGAGCAGCGGATGAGAAAGAATAGGTAAGAGGAGCAGTGGGTGAGACAGGAGAGGTCTGCTGCGCCGTGTGGGTCACCTCTGGGGCTAGGGATCGAACTCATGCTGAAGAAGATGTGGCCAGCTTCATAGTGCTGTGCTTCGACTCATTGCACCATCAGGAAGGGCCCTCAGCATTTGTTCTTAATAAGAGTATTAATTTCTCCATGAGAGTTCCACCCTCACAAACTCATACAAATTTCATATCAATTATTCCTCCCAAGGAATCTGTCTCCAAATGCCATCATGTTGGAGGCTAGTGTTTCATCATAGGCATTTGGGGGGATACAGTTCAGTCCACATAGTCACACAAACCAAGCCTTACATGATGTGGGAGGTGACTGTATGTGGACTTGAATACCATAAGGTGAGATCACCGGATGCTGACTTGGAGACACACAGCCAAGACCTCTTCTCTAAATGTCTCCTCAAGTCTCCCAGCCCAGACCCTGGGATTCTAGAGTTTCCTCACACTTTTTCTCCTTCACACCTCCATGGCAGGCTCCTCACCCTTCCAAGTGACCTCCTGGAAAGATTGATTTATTCAAAGCTCAAACTGATGCCTTTCTGCAGTTCCTGAGGAATACGTACCTTTCCCCTGTATTGAGCATTGGAGGTGCAACCCACAGCCAGCACAGGCCCCCCCCCCTCCTGGCTCTGCCAGCATTAGCCCACTCTTGCCTTCAGCTTTCTCAGGTGTGTTTTGGAATCCAGTTCCCGTGTTCTCTACTTCCAGGGAAACTTGTCCAGTTCTTTGACTTAACCTCTTGAATGCCCATTCTCACTCAGTTTACAGTGCAGGCAGAAATTTCTTTGTCTTCCCAATTGGAGGGCATACTGGAAATTTACTGTACACTTGAAATTTCTCCAAAATACCCCATTTCCCCAGTTTCTTTATGTATAATGATTCATATGCTTCCCCATGATTCATGTGTAATGCTAGGAACGGGCAAATACCAGCTTTTGAGTCTTCCCACATATCCTGGTGATTGGAACAGACAGTTTTGGTACCATGCCTCTTGATCCTCATGACGGCCCACCCATAATTCCCTGTGTCAGGTGCTGAGGGGAACATAAGAAACCTGGACAAGGGAAAGCCAGAGTGCTGGAAGATAATACACTCAAGAGCAGCCATCAACCAGTGAGGATGATGATTATGTTACCTGGCTTCCTCAACGGGACAACTCAAACAGATTCTGTACTGTCTTCCAGAAGTTCCCACAGGACTAAACTGGAGCTGAATACAGTACATATCTGTTTATTAATGCATCCTGGATTGATAACCCTTCTCTGTTTCACTTCCCCACTCCTCTTACAAACACTTCCTGGAAATACCTCCCAAATAAAACTTAGTCTCAAAGTCACAACAGGAAGAAGCCAGTTAAGACCAGCTTCATGACTGTATGACCTAAGAAGGATCTTGTAATTGGATTAATGTTCTGTTGAAATTAACAGTTTTTGAACAGTCCCATATTTTTCATTTTTTACTGGACCTCCAAAACTACGAGCTTATTTTTGAACCCAAGAAAGATGGTGGTCTCACACATTAGGATTGGGAATCTTAACCTCTATTGGATTTTTCTTCGTCTTTGGGATTATAGTTTAGCATTCTATTACAAATGCATGGTGGAGAATTCAGAACTGCATTTTACTCTTCGGTAAGGAGTCACACTTGATTTTGTGCTGTATTTTTTTTTAATTTATTTGTGCATACAGAACTGGGGTACAGGCCAGAGGCTCAGGGGCAGCGAGAGGCTTCACCAGAGACAGAGTGGGGAGCAGAACAGGCAGATCGATGAAGTACACTGCTGAGTAGAGCAGCGGGTGGGTCAGGAGAGGTTTGCCACGCCATGTGGTCACCTCCAGGGCAGGCAGGGATTGAACTCATGCGGAAGTGGCTTTAGCTTCTTAGTGCTGTGCTTTAACCCGCTGCGCCACCAGGGAGGGCCATGTGCTGTATTTTTAATGTTGATCACATAGATTGGATCATGATTACTCCTTAAAAGTCAAAAGGAAGCTTATTATCATTGGAATGTGTTACCATGAATGTTATGGGAGACCCGGGCTCATTATTGCAATTGCATAGACTTTGATTTCCCTGCAGAAAAATTTCCCTGACTTTCTTAACACTTCTCTCAGCCTCTTCAATCAATACTTAGACATGTGGAAGCATTTCAAGTGGGAATAGTGAGTTGGCTCAGATTCTTCAGTTTCTCATCATATTTGTATTAATACATTCCCAGCCCATGAAAATCTGGGCTCATGAGGAAGTGATTAAAAGAAATGTGAGAGTGTTTCTGTGAAGTAAGGACTGTTCTGAAAGATATCTGTCATTAAAATCCAGACTGGGGCAAAAAGAGGGATTCTTCTCATGACCTGTTAGTTGGTTAAACCAAAGCATTTCATGACCCTAGACATTGTGCCGTGAATGGTCAGGGAATCTTAGAGTCAACACGGCTACTCAAGAAAGCTTTCTACTTTACAGATACAACATCAACACATCTTCACTCCATTTCTCTTTCTCCACAGTAGGATAGTTCGGTGTTTTCAACTAAGAAACTGTCCCCCAAAGAATGTCTAAATATGAAGAAATTATTGAATGCAGGTGGAAAATGGAATTTGAAAAGGAAAAATTATAATTTCTGCATTGGAGGGAAACGTGGGCCAGAAGACCATGAAGTTGAAGATTCCAGTTTTTGTTGTAGGTCATGAGTCAGTTGTCGTAAGAAATTAATTCCGTTTCATTTACACTTGACCTTGTTGTGTCATGATACATTTAATGGTAATGCAAATGGTGTGCATCAGGATAAAGATGAGCATTTCTTGAGTGTTTAATTCATGCCAGTCATCTCCCACAAGCATCCTCTCCTGAATTTAAAGTAGGGATTTGTGCTAATGCTGCAGATGGGGAACGTGAGATTCAAGAAGTCCAACTCACCAGCAGGCATAATCCAGTGGGTGTCTCCATCTTCCCAGACAAGTCCAAAAGCACTAGGTTCTATTATTTGCTTGTAAAATAAGAGATCATTTCAATGTCTCAGGTGTTATTTACAAGTCTTGTTGCAATCATTTTTCTACCACTTGATTGCTTAGGCGTCCAGCCTAATTTCCATTGGGCTTTAAGTTTCCACTAATTGTAGTGTTAACTTGCTGGTCAGGAAAAATACAAACACCAACAGTCAAAAGACCATGAGGGAAATGAGGGGAAGATCTGCTGAAAAACATGTACATTTAGCTACATGGAAAGGAGTGATGGTGATGGCGATGGTGATGGTAGATGCAACTTTATTCTTTTGGTCTAGACACTGTTGTTTCTTCCCTCTGTCTCTTCTGCCAGCTCCCTGTGGTCATGACTACTCATCCCTCTGTACCTCTGTGTAGACATAACTTCCTCCAGGAAGGCTTCCTTCCTTTCTCCCACTGTCTAGTCTTGGGTTGAGCCACTGTGTTTAATCATTGTGTTACAGGGCAGGGAGAAGGGCACCCCAAAACCCCCCTAACCTGCCTGCTCTAAATAGGTTCTGCTTTTGTCTTGCTGCATCAAGACAAAACATTTAAGACCTTTTGTTGGGAGTGACCAAGTGTGGAGATAACACAACATTTACTGATGGGACTAGATAAGGGTGGTAATAAACTGGGCCTTGCATCCAAGGGTGATAAATTAACTGGGCCTTGCATCCGGGATGGGACTAGCTGAAGGTAATAGTGAACTGGGCCTTACATCAAGGGGCACAGCGATGAGTCACCCCTTTGGAATCTGAGCTTAGAGTCTATATGAGACCCTTCCCCCTTATAGAGTTGGCAGTAGCTGCGGACCCCACTCTAGGGGTTCTGTCTCAGCTGCTGCCTGGGAGCAATAAACTCTGCTTGTTCAGCCTTTCTGCCTCCCGTCTTTGTCTCTTGTGGCCAGTCACAGAAGTCGAGACAAAACACCTTTAATGGAAAGGAACTTTAACACCAATAATGTGCAATACAGAGAAGACAAAGAATGTCGTTTCTAAATCCAACTTACCCATCCCCTTTTGGGTAAAAGTTCACCCAAAAGGGGTTGGCCCAAAGCAAGGCCTGAAAGCCTGCCATAGTCTAAAGCACCTTCACGCAGGGACCCATAGAAAAGGGCCAAAAATAGTCAGACAAGTCTGGGAGTGTAACAGGGTGGTCCCTAGGAAAAAGGGAAGTTCCAGGTTCCCTACCCCACCCAGAAGGAGGGTGGAGAAGGAGGAGACCTAAGGAAACCACATGGAGCAGCAAGCATGTGATAAAGAAACTGGGCTTGTTTCCTGACCCTGGACTGGCTAAGGCAGATGTGGGTGAGAGACCTGTAGGGAGGTGACTATGGCAGTGTTTATATTGATTTTGATTTTGCTATTTTCCTCCCAGATCTGTCTGGCCACTTCTGACCCTTTTCCATGGGTCCTGGCCAGAAAGTGCTTTAGTCTTGTGGCAGCTTTCGGGCCTTGCTTTGGGCCAACCCCTTTTGGGTTGACTTTTGCCCACGAGGGGATGGGTAACTTCAGGTGTTTGATTTAGAAGTTATATTCTTTGTGTTCCATATTGTATATTTACTGTATTAAAGTCCCTTTTCATTAAAGTTTTATATGTTTTGTCTTGTTGTGGCAGATGGCAGAACCCACTTAGAGCAGGCAGGTTTTTGGGGCTTAAGGGGTGTCCCTCTTTCCCTGTCTTCTAACAGATTTGCTGTCCTATAACAGGTTTGGCACCCAACATGGGCAAGGAACCTGGAACTTCCCTTTTTCCTAGGGACCAGCCTTTTACAGGAGGAAAGGAACAAAATCAAAATCAAGATAAATACTGCCATTGTGAACCTCTCCAGGGTCTCTCACCCACATCTGTTTCACCCGGTCTAGAGCCAAGAAGCAAGCAGTTTCTTCACTGTGTGTCTCTGCTCCATGTGGCTTCCTCAGGTCTCCCTCTGTCTGGCTCTCCATCCTGCTTCCTTCCTCCTCAGTCTCCTCTCCAGATTCTCCTCCTCTCTGCTCAGGTCTTTGGGTGGGACAGGGAATTTAGAAGCTCCCTTTTTCTTGGGGGCCCCCTGTTAGAGTTGCTCCATAGTGCTTCCCAGACTATTACACAGATGTCTGTACAGTTACAGTAGCCTGTCGAATGACCTACCTCCCCCCTGGATTGTAAGCTTGTTGAGAGCCGGCGTGACACCGTTTTCATCTTTAAGCTTTGCACACAGATGCAGGTCCTTTGAAGAATGACTATCTGACTGCCTCACTGCCTCCTCAAAGACAGCCTCTCTTTCTCAAGAAAGTAACCCCTTTAGCCTCTCCAAGGGAGGATATACAGGAAAAGGCATTGTCTGCACAAAGACCACTTCCTGGTGAATGAAAATAGCAGCTGGTGGAAGCCCAAGTGTGATTTGAAAGGGAACATTTGTTACCAGACCCACCCTTGGGCTAAGCTAGTTCTTCCTTATTTGAGGGTGTGGCTCTCTCTTTTGTCAGCTGTTATATCCCATAAGAAGGAGGCATTTGCTTCCATTATACATGAGGTAAAGAAAGAGGTACCTGAGTCTCCAACTCTCTTATTGAGTAAAGTACTTAAATTATAGACATACTAGTATCTCAGGATAATGAACTTAAATGACCACAAGTCCTTGGGGTGAATAGGAGGCAATCACTCTGACTTTCATCAGTTTAGCCTTTAGGCTTTATTGACAGAAGCAAATGTGGACACATTCTGGAAGCTGACCAAGCAATAGCTTTCAGTTAGAACTAGATTCAAATTCCTAGACCAGTCACTTCAGTTTTATCTGCCTCTGAGCAATGGAGAGATTACAATAGACTGTTTTGTAGTAGCCTGTGAAGTTTAAATGACATCCTCTGTCTACAAGGCACCTAAAAGGAGATTGTCAATGCATGTTTCTTCCTTTGCCTAACTACTTGCTTAGCTTGAGATCCTTCACATGGAAGCTTATCTCTACCAAAATTATTTCCAATGGTTTAAGAATCTACCAAGATCCCCATTATAAGGTTTCCTGGCCCTTCCCCAGAGATGATGATGGTGCAGTGGGTCTGGGTTACTATAACAAGGTGGTCCCTAGGAAAAAGGGAAGTTCCAGGTTCCCTGCCCCCCCCTGGAAGGAGGTTGGAACTGAGGAGAGAAAAGGAGAAGAGAGGAATCTGAGAAGAAGGAAGCAGGGTGGAAAGCCAGAAGGAGGCCTGAGGAAGCCACATGGAGCAGCAAGCATGTGATGGAGAAACTGTGCTTGTTTCTTGGCGTTGGACTGGTTAAAACAGATATGGGTGAGAGACCCGTGGGGAGGTGACTATGGCAGCGTTTATATTGATTTTGATTGTGCTCTTTTCCTCCCAGACTTGTCTGGCCATGTGTGACCCTTTTCTTTGGGTCCTGGCCAGAAGGTGCTTTAGGCTTGTTGTGGGCTTTCAGGCCTTGCTTTGGGTCCATCCCTTTTGAGTGGACTTTTACCCTCGAGGGGATGGGTAAATTCAGGTATTTGATTTAGAAATTATATTCTTTGTCTTCTGTATTGTAAACTCACTGTATTAAATTTCCTTTTCATTAAAGTCTTAATGTTCTGGCTTCATGCAGCGGATGGCAGAACCTATTTAGAACAGCCAGATTTAGGGGTTCAGGGGTGCTCCTCTCTCTTCCTGTCCTGTAACACCCCCTGCATCTCTAGCCTATACCCCATTTCTTGTATGCATAAATAAGTAAATCTTTTTTAAGTTCACTTTTATTGTTTATTTGCATATTATCTCAATTCACTGTTTTTTAAAACAATGCTAACAGCCATTAATGAGTGTTGCATGATTTATTATTTAACTATTGTATTAAAATATTAAAATTTTAACACTCCCACTTCCTTTAACGAGGGTGATTCTATAAGGAAATACTTTTCTTAACAACTTTTAGGTATCCAAAATATAGGAGTTTTAAAAATAATTTATTTATATATATATATATTACATCATTGTTCATTTTTGTACAATGTTTGCTTTCTCTTCTCAAAGTCCCCACAAAATTTGCATTAACAATTCACCCTGTGCCATCCCCACAGGTCCTTGTGTTCTCCCCCCACACCACCGTTTTGATCCCTCTGCCTCTCCTTCTCTTGCAGAATGTCTCTAATTTATAGTTGCTGCTAGTTTATTATTATTATTTTCCCCGATCCCCTAGTTGGTTCCCCTTTACTACACCTATAAGTGAAACCATCCAATATTTTTTTCTACTATCTTATTTCACTGAGCATAACCTCTTCTAGCTCCATCCATGTTGCTGTGAATGGCATGAGTTCATCTTTTCAATTGCCGAATAGTATTCCATTTGTATATATAACCCATTTTTTTTATCCCATCACCTGTTTGGGGGCCTTTGGGTTGTTTCCTTGTCTTACCTATTATAAATAGTGCTGCAATAAACATAGGGGTGCAGGTCTCCCTTTCAATTAATGTTTTTGTATTCTTTGGGTAGATTCCTAGGAGTGGAACTGCTGAATCATATGGTGGCTTCATTTTTAGTAGTGTGAGCAACCTCCACACAAATTTCCATAGTGGTTATACCAATCTGCATTCCCACCAGCAGTGTAGGAGAGTTCCTTTTCCTCCACACCCTCACCAACATTTGTTGTCGCTAGTTTTTTTAATATGTGCCATCCTCACTGGTGTGAGGTGGCTTCTATTGGGGTTTTGATTTGCATTTCCCTGTTTACAAGTGATGTTGAACATTTTTTCATATACCTATTGGCCATTTGCATTTCCTCTGGAGAAGTGTCTTTAGTTCTTCTGCCCATTTTTTGACTGGATTGTCTACTTTGTTTTTGTTGAATTGTGTTAGTTCTTTGTAGATTTCTGTGATCAGGCCTTTATCAGTTGTATGGAGTAAACTGAAAAAAATTTTCTCCTAATCAATATGATCTCTGTTTTTGTTAAGGTTTCTTTTGCTGTACAGAAGCTTTTTAGTTTGATGTAATCCCATTTGTTTATCTTTTCCTTCACTAAGAAAGTTCATTTTTAATAGTTATACTTTTAGAGAGCAGAGAGAAGGGCAACCCAGAACCCTCAAACCTGCCTGTTCTAAATAGCTTCTTCTGTCCACTGCATCAAGACAAAACATACTCTAGGGCTTGAGATCTTTAATGGGAAGAAACGTTAATACAATTAATATGCAACAAAGAGAAGGGAAAGAATATAATTTCCAAATCAAGCACCCAAAGTGACCCACTTCCACATGGGTAAATGTCCAGCCAAAGCAGGACCACTGAGGCCTGAAAACTTTCCACAAGTCTAAGGAACCTCCTGATTGGGACCCACAGGAAAGGAGCAAAAACAGCCAGACAAGTTTGGAAGGAAAAGAGCAAAGTCAAAATCAAGATAAAGGCTGCTATTGTCAGCCTCCCCACGGGTCTCTCACCCACGTCTGTTTCAAGTGTTTCCTTCCATTTCCCCAAGGTCTCTGGTACCAGTCCAAGGCCGCAAGCAAACACTGCTTCTTCACATGTCTCTCTGCAACCTGTGCCTCCTCCAGGTCTCCTTCTTGCTCTCCTTCCTCCCTTCTCCCAGTCTCCTCCGCCTCAGCTCCAGGAGTCTCGCCTTTCCCTGAGAAACACCATTACAAGCAGACATAATGTCGACCTACCTTTTTGAAAATCCCCACGGAGTGTTGCAGCTATTGGGTCCTTTGGTTGACTCCCCTTTCCAGGCACTCTAAAGGCATTTTGCCAAAGAATTCCCACAGGGGCTCTCCAAAAGCCTGAGAACTAGGTGTGATCTATTCCTGGAACTTCTCCCAATTCTTTTCCACCTCCCCCACTTTCTAAGCATCATGGGAATTTGGAATCATGGCCTCACTTTTTGTGGGTTTTTTTTTTTCCTATTAAACATTTTTATTTTCTTGCATTGTTTTCTTTTTTTTTTTTAAAGATTTATTTTATTTATGCATACAGAATTAGGGTAAAGGCCAGAGGTTCAGGGGCAGTGAGAGGAGTTACCAGAGACAGAGAGGGGAGCAGAACAGGCAGACTGACAAAGTACACTGCTGAGGGGAGCAGTGGGTGGGTCAGGAGAGGTCTGCTGCACCATGTGGGTCAGCTCCCTGCCCAGGCATTGAACTCACAACAAAGCAGCTGCAGTGAACTTCACAGTACTGTGCTTTAACCCATTGCACCCCAGGGAGAGACTGTATTGCTGTTCATTTTTGTACAATTTTTTTTTCTCTGCTCAGGTGTGGTCTCCATAAATCTACCACCAATCACCAACCAACTGTCACCATAGTCCCTCGTGCTCTTCCCCACCCTATATTGACCCATCTCCCTCCCTCTCCCCTGCTGTGTGTTTCAGATCTATAGATTGGAAATCAGACCTATTAAACAAATGAAATCTGTTGCTTTAGGGTGCTATCACTCTGTAGCTTTCTCATTTTCATCCGATGGCCTAGTCTGGTATAGAAGGCAAGTGATTTCTTAGCTCTGCATCTGCATCTATTCAACTTTTTTTTTTTTTTGTAGTAGCACACAGACATATCAGGTTCTCCCTGGTTTAGCTACTGCTAGTGCAGTACAAAGTTATAGCCACAGCCCCTTCCAAACAAGTTTGATCCCCAGTGGGAGGTGACCCACAAGGCTCAGCTGATCTCTCCTGTCTCACTCCGCTGCTCCCCTCAACAATGCACTTCATGGATCTGCCTGTTCTGCTCCCCACTCTGTCTCTGGTGAAGCCTCTCACCACTCCTGCACCTCTGGCTGGCACCCCAGTTCTGTATGCATAAATAAATAAATCTTTAAAACACACACAAGCACAATATTAAATTGCCATCTTACCCTTTATGAATGCACTTGCTCAGATGTGTTAAGTTTATTCATTGCTGTGCAATCAGGCCCCAGGCTTTCTTCATCTTTGAAAATTGAATGTGTGTGCCCATTCGACTCCCCACCCTCCCACCTCAGCTTCTGGCAGCCCCATCCTATTGTCTGTCTTCATGGACTTGACCACTCCAGGTACATAAAGGTCAAGTGGAATCATACTGCATTTTTTTCATGTGATGGTATATTTCATTTAGCATAATAGTGTCTGCAAGGCTCAGCCATGCAGCAGCCAGTATCAGAATTTCCTCCTTATTGAGGCTGAGTTGCATTTTATGGTGTGTAGACCACATTTGTTTCTCTGGTCATCCGTCAGCAGACACTTAAGCTGTTTCCACCTTGTAGTTATTGTGGATAATGTTGCTATAGACAAATAGCTCCTCAAGACCCTGCTTTCCATTTTAGGGTTCTCAACACTGAAGTGACTAACTCATATGAGAATTCTGTTTTTAGTTTTTGAAAGAAGAACCCTATTGTTTTTTCACTAGGGCTGCAACATTTTGCACTGTATTCCAGTTTCTCCCTATTCTAACACTGGTTATTTTCAACTTTGTTTTTGTTTTTGTTTGATAAGGTGTGAGGTCACATCTCATTGCGGTTTCAATTAGCATTTTCTTTTTCTTTTTTACATCTGTTTTTCATTTTGCACATTTTTCCTTGTGGACTTCCCTCCATCACCATAGTCCATGTGCTCTCCCCACCCCAGTTTTTACCCTACCCCTCTCCCCTTGTTCTATCCAATAACTATCCTCTGGCTGGCCTCTGAATTTATTTCTCCCTAAGGTGACTACTAATAAGTTCTGACTAATCTAAGTTAGTAGTTTTCAATATTAATTGCACATTACAGTCACTGGGGATAGCTTCTAAAAAGAACCATGCCTGGATCACTTTCCCAGACCAACTGAATCAAAATGTCTAAAGGTGCTACTGGGCATTGGTATTTCTTGCTTAACCCCAGATATTAATACTCAAATAGGCTGCCAGGAGTGTGGATCTCATTTCCACACCAACTACAGAAGTCCCATTCTCCTTGGGTTAGGACTGGTCATATTTCTTGGAGCTAGTCTATGTGATATGAGGGCCTCTAGGAAAGTTACTTTTTCCTAAAACAAGACATGGGACACAGGGGCCTCCCTGGTGGCCTGAGGGGTTAAGTCTCAGTGCTATGAAGCTATCAGCAGCACTATGGTCTGAGATCAATCCCCAGCCAGGGAGCTGACACACTTGGCACAGCAGACCTCTCCTGTCTCACCTGCTGCTCCCTGCAGCAGTGTACTTTAGTCAATCGGCCTGTTATTTTCTCCACTCTGTCTCTGGTGAATCCTCTCACCCCTGTTCCACATCTGTGGCCTGTACCCTAGTTCTTGTATGCATAAATAAATA
>NW_004567138.1:4217300-4219049 GCF_000260355.1 Condylura cristata
CTCCCCTGCACCTCTGGCCTGTACCCCAGTTCTGTATGCACAAATAAATAAATCTTTAAAAAAAAAAAAGACATGGGACACATGTCCCATGAAATGTGAAATGGGATGGTTTCTCTGCTATTGAGTATGTCCTCTTGCAACTACGAGAGACACTAGTTTGAAGGTGACAGCCAGAAACTATCATAAAATCTGGGTAGCTGACAATATTTCCTTGGCCACCTGGAGCTTGTCTCTTCTGGGGTTCTACTGCAGATGATAAATATCCCTCACATTTAAGCCACTTTGAGTTGGGTAGTGTGTTACTTGCTACTGAATGTGTCCCAAAATTACTTACAACTTGCTGGGAATTAGGGGAAAGCATAGAGCTATTCTTGGGGAGTATCTGTAATGATAGAGGAAAGGAAAAGAGACATTATCTTGAAGAGACTTACACCTGGATTTTTATAGTGAAAGTGTGAAGCTGTATTATCCAAAATTTTTAGACTTCATGAAGACCCCAGGTGAGACAGAAAGGCAGGAAAGCTGGGCAGCAAGCAGAGAAATTTGTAGAGCAGAATTGGCACCATTTTGAACTTAAATCCTCTCCCTGCCTCAGCTTGCCCTCTGGTCCAGGCCAAGCCCTCAAATCTGGGTCACTTATAGAGTCTGGACACACCATGAAAGAATAGATGTTGTATTCATGAGAACATTCTGAGTCCAAACCACAGAAATCCTTAGAGATTAAATTTAACACCCTGGTGGAATACCTGAGCCTAATCAAGTAACTTACGTAAACTAGTGGCCAGTGAGATAGTAGTTATCAAGTTCCATGATTCTCAGGTTTATACGAGGGGTAGCTTTCTTTTGCTTCTTCCATTCTGGACTGAGGTGTTATCGGATCAGCCATAACTTCTGCTAGTTTCCTTCCACCTGTGAGAGTGGCCTATAGGAGGCAGTTGCTGTCATCATTTAGGGAGTCCAAAGGCCCAGCTGGACAAGGGGTATGAGGGGTACTCTGTGAACTGGTCACAGTTTTCTGCCATGCACCAATTAGAATCTTTTTGGGGCTCACAGATCCCAAGCTACACCCAAATGTTTAAAAACAGTCAGCTGCTCACTGTATGACCAAATCCAGCCACAGGGAGATCCAGTTCTACCTAAAGCTTGAAAAGGGTAAGCATTGTTTCAGGGCAACCCCAAAGGGAAACAGTGTGACCTGGATATGCCTCACCTACAAGCTTAAGAACTCAGGACAAGGCGGGAAAGGGCTCAGGGTTTGAAACATGGCGGACGACCTGGACCTGCAGCAAACTACGAACACTGTAGAAGAGCCCCTGGGTCTCAATTAGGCTCAGCTTGGATGAGCGAATTTATGTGAAAATGAGAAATGACAGAGAGCTTCGAGGCAGATTACATGCCTCGAATGATCAACATTTAAATATGATATTGGGAGATGTGGAAGAAACTGTAACTACTATAGAAACTGATGAGGAAACCTATGAAGAAGTCAATAAATCAACAAAATGGAAGATCCTTATGTTCTTTGTCCCAGGGAGATGGTGTTGTTCCAGTTGTCCCTCCATTGAGAATTGGCTGAAACCAAGAATTTATCCCATGTGGAAAAAATAGGAGACTTTGTGTGATTGCTCTTTAAATATAGAAGATACTCAAAAGAGAAGCCTGTGTAAATTTTGATATTAAGAAATGACCAAGATTCTTCCTCTCCTGAAATGAGTTGGTGTGCAGATAACTCACAAATTCTTTTTTTTT
>NW_004567138.1:4219599-4221560 GCF_000260355.1 Condylura cristata
CGTAGGGAAGCTCCATGTTTAGCAGTTTGAGGAACCTCCAAACAGTTTTCCATAGTGGTTGTACTAGTTTGCATTCCCACCAGCTAACTCTCGAATTCTTAAGCTAAATGACATTTTCATTTTCCCCAACCCTTCCAATAAATGTGGTCAACAGACCTAGAACACCAAAAAAAAAAGCTCAAGACAAGACCCAAACACAGCCACACAGGGAAAGGTTAATAATGAAAAAAAAAATCTAAATAAAATAAATGAGAAGAGGTAGGAGAAAGAGAGGTATGTCCTACCTATAATAAGGTCACCCCAGATTCATGCTGAAGGCAGGTAAACACAAGCCTCCTGCAAACTCACATGTATTCACTTTATACCAGGTATGGCTGCTTAACTCACGCTTAGTTCCCAGCAACACCCCTTCAGGAAGTTAAGAGTCATGAAAGATGAATAGCATGGTGGGAGTTGTAGTCCTAAGTGCCTAGGACCTCTGGTGCGGAGGTGGGGGTGGAGTCCATAAAATTCAGTGGGTGGGGGGCCCTCCCTGGTAGCGCAATTGGTTAAGTGCAGCACTATGAAGCTAGCCACAGCCACTTTAGCACAAGTTCAATCCCTGGCCAGGGCGTTGACCCACATGGCGTGGCAGACCTCTTCTGATATGCTCACCGCTCTCTTCAGCAGTGTACTTTGCCAATCTGCCTGTTCTGCTCCCCGCTCTGTGTCTGGTAAATCCTCTCACTGCCCCTGCACTTCTGTCCTAAATCCAGTTCTATATGCATGAATAAATAAATCTTTTTAAAAAAAATATCAGTGGGTAGAGTTCACTCCACCCAAAAGTATTGAAGTAGAAAATATTAAAAGCATATTTACCACCAACTTTTCATTAACGATTTTCTGATGTATCTTGTATATAGCCTCATAATCTGAAAGGAACACTAAATGTAAAGTTTATTCATATTTCTACCCATCAATAATTCACACCAGGACTGTGGAATTGTGGGTTTGCTTTGTGGCCTCTACTGGAGTCCAAGGTCTGCGTTGGTAATCCCAAAACTCCTCAGAAGGGAGATTTACACAAAATGCATCTCAGTCTCAGAATGAGTGGAAAAAATGTTGGGGTGATGGGGTAAGGAGAAAACTTACAGTAGTCACTTATTCAAATCAGTATTACTATTGGTTCAGTTTCACCCACCAAAGCCACACAGCGGAGCTCTGGACACCACCATTCATTCTCTGAAGAAATTTGCAAATAAGGTGATGTTTTTTGCATGTATATTTGCATTTAATTTATTATTTCTCAAATTTTATTAACTTTTCAGTTGTTTATATAACTATGAAATCTAGGGAATAAGGCAATTCTGAATGTGAACACTAGAAGTGATGATAAATTTTACCCAGATACAAATTATACCCAAACTGACTTCTACAATCTTGAGGACATGACAGAGCAAATGATAAAAGCGACATACTCAATGACAGTAACAGCACAGAGTTGCTGGCTTGTTGGAAGCGAAAGGTTAAATGCTGAGCTGGAACCAACTTGCTTGTTGAGAGTAGAGTCAGGCGAGGGCTTCTGGGGCTTGGGAAATCAGGTATTGGGTATTTTGCACAAGTTCCTAGTGGGGCTTGTGCCTGGAAAGATGAGCATACACAACGCATGGGAACTTGACTTTTGTGCACATCCAGGCTCCAGAAAGGCAAGTATATGTAGCTTTTCCTCATGATTACATCCTGATTGTGGGGGTATGAATAGCGAGATATATTAGGTCAAGCTTGGTACTGCCTTCCCGAGTAGGTCTAAGTTGGTGTTCCTTACTTGTGCCAAAGACATTGTCTTGTCATAATGCATAGTCCCCCGTTAGGGCCATATACAGAGACAGAGAAAAACCACTATCAGAGAAGAAACTGCTTAGAGGAACTTGGATAAATGGATGGCTGGGAGTGAAGAGGAGAATTGGAGGGAAGAATTAAAA
>NW_004567138.1:4222250-4225319 GCF_000260355.1 Condylura cristata
AAAAAAAAAAACTGTAACCTACAGCTAACTACCTCGTTTTGTAATTTATCATACAAAATGCCTTAATAAGAAACTCTTGAGAAATGGTGCAATAAAGAAACCCATTCAGCTCATATATTTATCTTAAAAAAAATCCTTTTATTCCACATCCCCACCTCCATTCTAGCAACACCCTGAAGAATTGGAGTTCTACACGATACATTTATCATGTGCTGTTCCATGCAGTAAGTAAATCTAGCAGCTACCAGAAGAGCATTTTCGTATTGGAGGAAGCATGAAGCCAGGGAAAAGCCAAACTAGGTTAGGTGTCAGGAGAGCTGACATCAGCTGCTGACATACTCCTGTTCTGCAGATCTATGAAGAAAAAATTGCTTCGTGCAACTTATATTGCTGAAAAGCCAAAATCAGAGAGAATTCAAATGGCAGTGAGGTTTAGAATTCTGGAGTTTTTTTCTAAGAAGATTAATCACTTGTCCAAGTTACTTAACCTAGACAGGCTTCAGTTTACACATTTGTGAAATAAGGGAGTTAGACATTAAGGTCACTGTGCTCCTGGCAAACTTTAAAACTTTATGCATCCAAGAGTCTGATAATCTCAAATAACCCATTCAAATGGAACCAGATGATTCTCCTCCCACCTGTTAAAAACTCAACACTCCAGGAAACCAATAATTTTCTTCCACTAGGATGTCTGAACACAGACTAAAAACCACTTTTTCTGTTGCTTTTATCTAAGAAATAAAGTAAACTCTGAGTATGTGGGGCCTCCCTGGTGGCGCAAGGGGCTACTCTCAGTGCTATCCCCAGCCACTCCGGCCTGAGTTCAATCCCCAGCCAGCGAGCTGACCCACATGGCACGGCAGACCTCTCCTGACCGCCCACTGCTCCCCTCAACAGTGTACTTCATCGCTCTCCCTGTTCTGCTCCCCGCTCTTTCTCTGGTGAATCCTCTCACTCCCTGCACCTCTGGTTTACCTCCCAGCTCTTGTATGCATAAATAAATCTTGAAAAAATAAAACTAAGTTTAAAAAAAAATCTTAAGTGTGGTGTTTTCCAGAAATATCTGCCTTGGATGCTCCTAAGATTCCTTTATGAAAGTCATAGATACCCAACTCAAACTTATTTTAGGAGAACAAGGAATATATCAACTCAGGAAACGTGAACATCCAAAATTAATCTAGCTTTCGGAACAGAAAATTTAGGGAACCAGACATGGAGGTTGTCTTCCTCCATCTGTCTGCTCATTTCTCCTCTGTGTGATTCACTGTCAGACTGACCTTCCACAGGGAATCAAAGATGACTTTCTGCAGGTCCAAGCTACATGGTCCCTAACTGCTATGCTTAAGAGAGAAATTGCCTTACCCCAAACAGTTCAAACAAACTAATAATGGCTAAGATTCATCAAAGATTCACCAAGCACTTGGTGCTATGCCAGTACAGATGTAAAAATTCATGGAGGCCTCAGACCAAATCTAGAAAGTGGGTTCTATCAAATTTCCATTCTATAGACAGAGAAACTAAGGCACAGAGAGAATAGTTTGCTTACTTCCTCTGTGTAATCTTGGATAAATCATTTATCCTCTTGTTCCTTAGTTTCCTCATCTATAAAGATACCAATAGCAATTATTTCTGGGTTGTAGAGAGGATTAGGTGAGGGTCTGCAGGGACTGTACAGAAGGACCCAACTCGGGGTCCCTGCATTCAACAAGAAGCCAATATTCTGGGTACCACTTCTACTGGCTACCTTCTCATCCTCTGCCATCATTTCATACTTTCTCTCTCTTTTTTTTTAAAGGTTTATTTATTTATCTATACACAGAATTGGGGTACAGGCCAGAAGTGTGGAGGGTGAAAGGCAGTGTGAGGAGCAGAACAGGCACATGTACTGAAATACTCTGCTGAGGGGAGCAGCTGTTCAGATCAGGAGAGGTCTGCTGTGCCATGTGGATCAGCTCTCTGGCTGGGATCGAACTCATGCTGCAGTGGCTGCCAACTGCTTTATAGTGCTGTGGTTTAACCTGTTGCACCACCAAGGAGGCCCCCATTTCCTTTTTTAAAAGATTTATATATTTATACATACAAGAATTGGGGGACAGGCCAGAGGTGCAGAGGGTGAGAGCATCTACCAGAGAAAGAGTTGGGGAGCAGGATGGAGGGATCTACTGAAATACACTGCTGAGGGGAGCAGCGGGAGACACAGGAGAGGTCTGCTGTGCCATGTGGGTCAGCTCCCTGGCTGGGCATCGAACTTGTGCTGCAGTGGCTGCAGACAGCTCCATATCTCTGCACTTTAACCTGTTGCACTACCAGGAAAGGCCCACACAATTCATCTGTGACAGTCCTGGTCTCTAACGGCATTCCCAACGTCAGAATGTGTCTCAGCGGAGCACAGCACTGGACAGAAGAAGGAAGTCCAATGCAACAGAATTAGGGACCAACATGTAGCATCCACATGGGGGCAGTGAAGCTGAGGGCACAAAGTCAGGGCTTCCCATTTAGCCTCTACAGGAATCAGTAATGAGACTTTGCCCTGGAGGGCAAACCCCAGGCTCCATGAAAGGAACCTTTAGCTGGAAGGTTCTTTACTGCTCCCGCTGGGGAGGGAGCCAACTTCCAAGCTTGCCAGCAGGATTGCTGCAGGGGGTAGCCCAATCTCACCACGAGGGAGATGGTAATGAGTTGATTTGGCTGGAAGAGAGAGCATGGAAGCCAGGTGAAGGTCATGTCCTGATAGGAAGTCTTTCATTCACAGTGGTTGCATGAAGAGATGGTGCTGCAGATCACTCATAAATTATTTGGCATGCTTCATAGCAAAAATAAGTCCTTATAGACAACTTGTGCTTTGCCACCCCCTCCCCAATACTTCATAATTCAGTTGTGAAATAACTGTCAGAACACATTATCAAGGGTGGCCTCCACTGGAATTAGAGAAATGATTCTAGATTTTCTGACCGTGATGGGTGCCTGGAATCAGATTGTTCAGATTCATATTGCTCTTTGTTTTTATTTATTTATTTTTTAATATTTATTATTTGTTTGGACATACAGAACTGGGGTACAGGCCAGAGG
>NW_004567138.1:4226685-4229727 GCF_000260355.1 Condylura cristata
TGGGGGATAAATAGGATGCCATTATCCAAGAGCTCTCTCTTGCTCAGGCAACGGCTCTCAGGACCACATCACTGGAGACTATCAGTTAGTCACCAGAGCGTCAAGTCAGCCAAGCTGGTAAGATATTCTAGTTATCTTGTATCTCTCTCTTTCCCTGGTTGTTCCTTTTCTTTTCCCCTTTTGTAAATAAGCCAATTATTGACCCTTTTTGTGTGTATCTGCAATACAACTAAATTTTAAGTGCGAGGGTGAGGACCCACAGACAGGCAGCCCAGTTCGCACTGGGGTGCCCTGTAACAGATTGACTAAAACACACTGCTGAGGGGAGCAGCGGGCAAGACAGAAGCAGTCTGCTGTGCCATGTGGGTCACCTCCAGGGCCAGGGATTGAACTTGTGCTGCAGTGGCTGGGGATAGCTCCGTGGTGCTGTGTCTTAACCCGCTGCGCCACCAGGAAGGCCCATCGTTCACTGTTTGTTGAAATTATAAGAGGTCAATTTTGCTGACTTCTGGGACCACAGTTTCCAGTCAAGGACACAGAGCTACCACGTGAAATCTTGCCAACTCTATAGTGTTGTGCCAGCAGGCACAGAGCAGTTTCACTGTTGATTTGGGCAGACAGATAAAGAGAGTCCCGGAGCCCTGGGTGGATTTTCAGGCTTTAATGCTCTCTCAGGCAGCTGACATGCAAGAAGGCAGTGGGGGGTGGGGGGTTGGGGGGAGGTGAGGGAGCTGGGGCACAGCAGGCACCTCAGCATCCCAGTCCTCCAGGAGTCTTTGCATTTCTCTGGGCTCTCTGGTGTTCTCTCGCCCACATTGCCCCATGGTCTTGCCTCTCCTGCAGCCGCAGCGTTGTCGCTCATAGCTGCCACTGCTTTTAGCCCAGCCTCGACTCAGGTGTGCACACGTGCGCATCCTACACACCCAGGCTCCAGGTATTCACAATCAGCACGTGTGCCCAGCACCCACGCTCCCAGGTCGGCACCAGCACAATCAAGGCTGCAGGTGGTAGCCACAGCGGCTAGTGGTGTAAAACCCCTGACTAATTCATTTGCCCCATATCTTCCTTGAATATTCTGCCTCTGTTTGGGCCTGTGGCAAGTCTGCTGGAACCAAGGCAGGTGGGCAGGGGGAGGCCCCATAGTGCTCAGCGCCAAGGCAGCCAGTGAATGCTGGCTCTCAGTTCCTGTTGGCAGGTGCAAAGCATTCACAGGTGTCCCTTGGTAGAAGGAGACAGGGTGTAACAGGGGGGTCCCCAGGTTCCCTGCCCCACCCAGAAGGAGGGTGGGGCTGAGCAGGGAGGTGAAGAATCTGGAGAGGAGACTGAGGAGGAAGGAAGCAGGATGGAGAGCCAGAAGGAGACTTGAGGATGGCACATGGGGGCAGAGACATATGAAGAAACTTCATTTGCTTCTTGGTCCAGCACTGGTTGGAACAGATGTGGGTGAGAGACCTGTGGGGAGGTTCACTATGGCAGCGTTTATATTGATTTTTATTGTGCTTCTTTTCCTCCCAGGCTTGTCTGGCCATTTCTGACCCTTTTCTATGGGTCCCGGCCAGAAGGTGCTTTAGACGTATGGAGGGCTTTCAGGCATGTGGCGGGCTTTCAGGCCTTGCTTTGGGCCAATCCTTTTTGGGTGGACTTTTACCCATGAGGGGATGGGTAACTTTGGGTGTTTGATTTAGAAACTATATTCTTTATGTTTGCTGTATTGCACACTCATCGTATTAACATTCCTTCCCACTAAAGGTCTTAAATGTTTTGTCTTGATGTGGCAGATGGCAGAACCGATTTAGAGCAGGTTTGGGGGTTCAGGGATGCCCCTCTCTCCCTTCCCTGTAACATGGAGATACCTTCAACAACATCTCTGAATTAGGGAAATATTATGCCAATGTGACGCCTCCTTCCATCAAATCTGTGGTTGTGGTGATGTTGGGAAACGCGGCATATCGGAAATTATTAACTATTTCATAGTGGGGATATAAAAATGAGCAGTGATACAAAAAGTTTATTAATAAATAAAATTTTTCACAGTGGGAAGCATTTCATTGGCTTTCAATAGACTTTGTTCAAAAAGGACACTTTTGACCTGACCAGATATTAACCAAATCACTACTGTGTGCTTCAAGTAAAATCGTCTATAAAATAGCCTCACTGTTCTGACACACAGGTGTCAGTGTGTCTTGATCAGAAGGTCCCAGAATTGGCGCTCCTTGGTGGCACACCCCGTTAAAGCACAGCACTGCAAGCCAGTGCAGCCACTTCCATGCGAGTTCAATCCCTCCCCTGGAGCTGACCCACATGGTGCAGCAGACCTCTCCTGTCTCGCCTGCTGCTCCCCTCAGCAGTGTACTTCATTGATCTGTCTGTCTGCTCCCCACTCTGTCTCTGGTGAATCCTCTTTCTACCCCTGTACCTCTGGCCTGTATCTTAAAAAAAAAAAAGAAAAAAAAAAAGAAAATCCCAGAATTTTGATTGGCTTCAGCTACTGAGAAGTTGATCCCACACTGGAAACACAGAGAATGACTTCAAACTTAAATATAACTTCACTTTTCATTTGCTTTAGATGAAAACAGCCCATATTTATGACAGAAACCAGCCGGGAATCCAGGGTGACATTATGTCTAACATGGATTTTCAGGTGAGGCCATCAGCCTCGAGTCACCTTTCTATAATATTTAGCATTTCTTGCTGTATTCTTTGATTTTCTTGTTCAGCTTCACACCAGATCGTTAGTCCTTGAGGGCATTTTCTATTCCTATTGCTTTTCACATTGCTTCACATATTGTGAGCACAGAAGAAGTATTTATTGAATAAATGCTTGCCAAAAATTTTTAATATATTTTATTTTTACATCATTGTGTGCATTTTCTCATCTCAGTTGTAATCCCCTTAGGCTTCCCATCACCAAATCACCCATGTGCCATCATCATAGTCCAGTGCACTTCCCTCCCCCCCACTATTTTTTATTCCATTCCCCCCTCCACCTCCATAAAATGTTTCTGGTATATAGCTGTTCATTATTATTATTATTATTTTCTC
>NW_004567138.1:4231736-4240382 GCF_000260355.1 Condylura cristata
GTTCCATTGTATCTTCTTTGCTCCTTTGTCAAAAATTAGGTGTCCATAAACTCGTGGGTTTATATCTGGGTTTTCTATTTGAATCCACTGGTCTGTGGTCTGTTCTTATTCCAGTACCATGCAGGTTTGATTATTATTTGCTCAAAAATTTTTATATTTTAACTTGCTAAACTTCCTGTTGAAGCGTAGTTGAGTGCACTCCCCTTAGCCAATATTTCTACAGAAAATAATTATAAACCCTTAGACACACACACCAAAAAACCTCCCTACCAGTAGGAATTCACTGGCCAAATCTGTCAAGCAAGTAAGAAAAAGTAAGACCCAAATCACACAAATTCTTTCATTTCCTATTTCAGCATATGATGCCAGCATCGCCCTAATGCCCAATTGTGACAGAGGCATTAGCAAAATAAACTGATGAAAAGTATCAGATAGCCTCAGTGCTTCCCCTACATAGCTGGTGCATCTAGCAAATGTAGCAAAATCACCATTATTACTTCTTACTGACTTAAAGTGATGAATATTGCAAGTTGTATCATCCTGTATCACCCATGTCACAGGCAGTCCAGATAGATCAAGCTGATAGATCAGTGGTTTGAAAATGGATTGAGAGAAAAGCCTGCAACGCTGAGACTATTTTAGAACACCTTGCTCATCAGAATGTTGATTGGACAGAGGGCAGAAAGAGCTGATGTGGAGAAACTGGAGCAGGGGGGCTGGTTTATCTGACTCCACCACATGCCACCTTTGAGCACTCAGCACACGGAGCAGCTCACAGCAGTCTTGCCTTTATACAGCAGCAAGGACAGACTGCTCTCCTGGTTGGCTTAAAAGCAAACAAACAAAATCCTAAAAACTATACAGGAAACGAAACTTTTGCAGTTATAATGTCAACTTTCATATAATTGAAAAGATCAGGAGCTGAATTAGAAGCACAGTTAAATTGTACTGCCTAGGGCCTCCAATGTGGCCCCAGGATTAAGTCTCAGAGCTATCAAGCTATCCGCAGCCACTGCAGCTTGAGTTCGATCCCCAGCCCCGGAGGTGACTCACATGGCGCAGCAGACCTCTCCTGTCTCGCCCGCTGCTCCCCTCAGCAGTGTGTTTCAGTAGATCTGTTTGTTCTGCTCCCCACTCTGTCTCTGGTGAATCCTCCTCCCTCCCCCCACCTCTGGCCTGCCCCCATAAATAAATAAAATAAACAAATTGTATTGTATAAAATCTGACAGTGCTGGTCTCTATAAATTCCAAAGCTTCCACTATGAAACTTGAGATTTATGTTTTATTTCAACATTTACCTGTGTCCTGCTCCATTTCGATTCTGCTCACAGCAAGAGCCAGTCACCGTACATTTGGTGAAATCCCTCTCTCTCTCTGTCTGTCTCCTCTGCCTTGCCATCTCTCTCCATCATGAGACCTCTTATGTTTGGGAGCTCCAAAATTGAACTTCAAATTGCATAAGGCTTGTAATTTATGTGCTACATTCAGTGTTTTATAAATTTGGATGTATGGAGTGATTTCTAGGAACACCACAGTGATGAGTCAGTCCACCTCACAATTGCAAACAGTTTTCTCTAACTAAAAGCAATTAAATATTTCTATGTTCACCTACATTTTCCAATACTACAGTGAACATAGGTTATTTCTGCAATTCAGGGACCAGGGGTGATGACAAAGACACACCCCCAAAGTTAGGGGACAGGAAGGAAATGTGGAAGATGACATTGGGGTGTCTCCATTTGGAAAGAGTGGAAGTTCCAACCTTTTTCTCTTTTTTTAAAGACTTATTTATTTATGCATACAGAACTGGGGTACAGGCCAGAGGTACAAGGGCAGTGAGAGGATTCACCAGAGACAGAGTGGGGAGCAGAACAAGCAGATTGATGAAGTACACTGCTGAGGGGAGCAGCTGGCAAGACAGGAGAGGTCTGCTGCACCACGTGGGTCAGCGCCTGCTGAGGGATGGGACTTGTGCTGCAGTATCTGCACATAGCTCCAAGGTGCTGAGACTTAAGCCCTTGAGCCACCAGGGCGGCCCAAGGGACAGACTTTTTAAAGCACCTGCTCTCCCCAACCAAAACATAACAGGATTTGGCTAAGTAACTCTTGGGCATCACGCCAATGTAAACACTGAGTTGACTTTATCTCAGTCAAGGCTAAACTTCAGCCTCAAGAAGTATTTAAGTATTTACCAGAGGTCTAAATGCTCTTAAGTGTCAGAGAAGTGTTTATCAAGACTACAGTGGTTACAATACATGATGCAAATTTAAATTGCCCAGAGAAAAATCCCCATCACAAAAGCACTTCAGGACACTGCTCATGATAAAAACACAGGCAAAGCCTCTTCCGTCAGGCACCTGTTGTGGTGTGATTTGGCACTTTATTAACTTAAACATGTAACAGGAATATCATCTAGCCCCCTCACTAGTAAACTACAGTAATTCAGAATTGTCACCCACACAGGCATTTCTCAATGAACCCTGCAGTATTTCCTGTGTGTCTCTGTGTGTGTGTGAAGGGGGCACAGGTGTGAATGGACATGTTACCTTCTGGATAGCAGTTTGAGCGTCTGTCTCACTAAGTAGCTCCCGGTCCACAGAAACTCCATCTCCTGTGTGTGAAGAGGAGCTGCAAATTGTAGTAAGCCAATGCCCGCCCCATATAGATTTCTATAAATCTATAAAGTCTCCTTTCTTTGTGCAGCCAAAGAAAAGAAATTAGGAACTACAGCAGCAATATACAATCACATTTCCCCCATCTCAGTTAACTCACATAACAGCGAGGGGGTTTGAATCAGAATTAAGTTCAACTGTTACTTTTTTTTTTTTTAAGATTTATTTATTTATTCATACAGAACTTGGGTACAGGCCATAGATGTGGAGGGTGAGAGGATTCACCAGAGACAGAGTGGGGAGCAGGACAGGCAGATTGACAAAGTACACTGCTGAGGGGAGCAGCGGGCGGGTCAGGAGAGGTCTGCCACGCCATGTGGATCTCCTCCCAGGCAGGCGGGGATCAAACTCATGAGGAAGTGGCTTAAGCTTCTTAGTGTTGTGCTTTAACCTGCTGCGCCACCAGGGAGGGCCTTCAACTGTTACTTTCACGTTAAGTAAATGTGACCTGGGAGTGGGGATGAAGGGCTCACAAATGTGACCTTTATAACTCCTGAAGTGAGAATTGTAACAGAAATGACCACACTGGGTATTTGTAAGGATTAAATAAGCTAAGATTCATATATTTCTTAGCACAGGGAGTACATACCCAATCAATGGTAACTTTATTCTTCTTCTTTAATAATTGCCTCAACTTTTACAAGACTGTCAGGCAGTTATAAGCTCCCTATTGGAGAGGTGAACTCAGTGAATTATCCAGGGTTAACCAGTTCATTCATCAGTGGCAATTCCAGGGCTTCTGATCCAGGCCCCGAGTTCAGGCGCTCACTCCATCAGCCCTCGTCAACCTTATAGACTTTTACAGAATGGGATGCACTGTCCAGCACAAGAAGAGAATTCTCCTTGGTGAAGGTGAGGGCCACAGGATGGGAAAGACCGTGGGTGATGATGGGCTGCAGAACTGGAAACTCCTCAGGTTTTCCTAAGCTTAGGACTGCCTGACTAGAAGTATCTGCAATAATCACATTACCCTGCTGATCGAAGGTCACAGCGGAGGCAATTATTTTGGAGGGGAAGAAGAGGCTCAGCCCAAAGGTATCCACCTGACGGAGGAGCTGCATACTGGCGCTAAACACCTTGACGGTAGTGCTGCAGGCCCCCGCCCCCAGCGCCAGGGGGCGCTCGAGGACCGCAATAGCCCCGGTGAGCCAGGACACCGCCACCCCTCGGGGACTGCACAGGTGAGCTTGCAACCTCTGGGTTCTCCGGAGGACCCCTTCCGGAAAGTCAACTTCCAGGAGGTGCAGAGAACCTGCTTCTGCATCAGTTACCACGACCCCATTCTGAGGGGTGGTCTCCACACCCCAAGGTAAGGCGAACTGGCCTCCGATGACCAGCTTGAGCTGGCCAAGAAAATCAAACACTTTGATGGAACGGTCGCCGGCATCGGTGACAATCACATAGCAGTCGTTGGTGACGGTGACATCGAGCGGGTACCTAATGTCCTGAGCAGCATCCCCCTTCTCTCCAAACTGATGAGCGCATCCTCCCCCAGAGTCAAAAATCCTGACCCGCCTCCTGCCGTCGTGCACCACCACGACCCGCCCCGTCTGGGGACACTGCGCCAGCCCGGTGGGGTTGACCAAAGTCCCCCAGCCGCCGAAGGCGTGGTGGCAGGAGAAGTTCCCGGGGATGGAGGCGGCAGCGCGCTGGGTTCCCGGGGCGGGAAGTAACTCCAGTAGGTTCAGCACCGGCAGGCAGTCGCTGGTGTCGCTGGCCGGGCAGGCTCGCCGGCAGAAGGGGCACTCGAGGGCCAGCGTCCGAGGGTGCGCCAGGGCGGTCACGCAGGCCAGACAGACCACGTGGCCGCAGGGCAGGTTACGGGGGCGCCGCTGTTGGCTGTGGCCGAACCTCTCAAAACACACCTTGCACTCGAGCAGGCTGGTCTCGGCCTCGCGCATGAGCTCCCGCAGCGCCGGCCCGCTCCCCAAGGCCTCGGCGCCCATCGCACAGCCCGGGGCCCTCCCTGGGCCCTCCCTCCGCACAACGCAGCCCCACGCAGGCCCAGCGCAGCTGGCGGTCACGGTCACGGTCACGGGGCGGGGTCTGAGTCTGACGTCCAGCGCGGCAGCCTCTGCGCTGCTGCCCCCTGGTGGGCGCGCGCGGTACTGTTTTCTGAGGCCGGTGAGTGGACATTTACAAGCTGTCCTCGTCCAGGGAGATGACCTGTCATCTTGCTAACAGAGCTTGGATGAATTGTCTCCACGTTACACACCAGGAAGCACACCTGTTGGGGACAAGCTGGTTGCTCCCGCTTAAATAACCTGTAAGTGTCAAAGCTAGAACTAGAACCCAGTGTTTTATCTCTGGTGCCTGTTATGATAATCCAAGAAATGCGGTGAGTGAGTGACTGTGGGTGTCAAATGTGGGAGATTACAGCTGGGGACGCCTTCAAGTGAAATTGTTATGAAACAAAATTGCTAGTTATTAATAATTGTTATAGACTGTACTCCGTGCCAGCCCTTTTCTGAGGGGTTTCTATAGATTATTTTATTGAAACCTCATGACAATTAAATAAGAGTATGCGATTTTCATTAACCTTGCTCTACAACAGAATTCATAGATGTTAAATATCTGACCCAGGGTTGGCCCTCCCTGGTGGCGCAGCGGGTTAAAGCACTGCACTAAGAAGCTAAGGCCACTTCCGCAAGAGTTCGATCCCCGCCTGCCCCGGAGGTGACCCACATGGTGCAGCAGACCTCTCCTGACCGGCCCGCTGCTCCCCTCAGCAGTGTACTTCGTCCATCTGCCTGTTCTGCTCCCTGCTCTATCTGTGGTGAAGCCTCTCGCCACCCCTGAACCTCTGGCCTGTACCCCAGTTCTGTATGCACAAATAAATAAATCTTTAAAATAGTATATATATATCTTACCCAGGGTCAATGGGCTGGAATCGAAGCCCAGTGATTTTCAAGCTTGTTTGCACGTGGAGAAAGCTTGGGTCTCATCCCCAGGAATTTCATTGTCTGTGGCTCCTGGGTGTGGTCTGGGTAGCTGGAGTATTTATTTAAAAGCTCCTAGATGATGAGGACTGTGCAGGTAAGTTTGAGAACTATGGCACCATAATCTCTACAAAGGGCATCAGGTTAAATTCTTCCAACCTCAGCTGGGATTGAGAGCACAGAGAGATGCTACTGTATGCTCAAAAATCTTCAAACAGGATATAGCATAATCTCGCTGAGGAATCCACTGTGGTTCTACAATCTCTTTCAGCCATCCTCTCTCAGTGTCTTACAGAAGCGTTGCCTCTGGCCAAACCCACCCTCAAATCATTTTTCTTCCCTTAAAGATTGTTACCAGGGCCCTCCCTGGTGGCACAGCAGGTTAAAGCACTGCACTAAGAAACTAAAGCCACTTCCGCATGAGTTCGATCCCCACCTGCCCCACAGGTGACCCACATGGTGCAGCAGACCTCTCCTGACCTGCCCACTGCTCCCCTCAGCAGGATACATGTCGATCTGCCTGTTCTGCTCCCCACTCCATCCCTGGTGAATCCTCTCACCACCCCTGCATCTCTGGCTTGTACCCCAGTTCTGTATGCATAAATAAATAAATCTTTAAAAAAAAGAGATTGTTATCAATCGCTCACCCTCATATTTGCTAGACGTCTGAGAAAACAGTGTCATTGCTTTTTTCTTCCCATTAAAACCTCCGCATGAGGGCCCTCCCTGGTGGTGCAACAGGTTAAAGCACAGCACCCTGAAGCTCTCTGCAGCTGCTTTACCCAGAATTCGATCGCAGGCCAGGGTGGTGACCCACATGGCACAGCAGACATCTGACCCACCTGCTGCTCCCCTCAGCAGTGTACTTTGTAGGTCGGCCTATTCTGCTCCCCTCTCTGTGTCTGGTGAATCCTCTCACTACCCCTGTACTTCTGGCCTGTACCCCAGTTGCATATGCATAAATAAATAAATCTTAAAAAAAAAAGAACTAAGGAAATATATTCTCGACACAAGAATGGAATATTTTTAGAAATTGTACCAGCTAACAGAAATAGGAGATCTACAAATGTGTTACATTTCCTTGTTGCCACATTTTTGAAAATAAAAACTAGTGAAATTCACTTAAGTTCGTATTTTATTTATCCCCAAATGTTATCATTTTGATGTCACTATAAAATTATTGAGCTTTTTATTTTAAAATTTTATTTATATATACAAGAACTGGGGTATAGGCCAGGAGAGTGAGAGGTGAGAGGATTCCCCAGAGTGGGGAGCCAAGCAGGCAGATTTGCTGAAATACACTGCTGAGGGGAACAGTAGGAGAGACAGGAGAGGTCTGCCACGCCATGTGGGTCAGCTCCCTGGCCGGGGATCAAACTGGTGCCGCAGTGGCTGCAGATAGCTTCCTAGTGCTGTGCTTTAACACCTTCCACTGCCAGGGTAGCCCTATTGAGCTATTTTATACTTTTTTTTTTTTTTGGTACTAAGTAAAATCCAGTAAGTTTTATACTCACAACACACCCCAGTCCAGACTAATCTCAACAGCCCGCATTTGGACAGATTCTCTGCTGTGCAATAGTGCCTTCTCCACATGCTTTTCAGACTGCGTTCATTGACCTTTGACTAGCTTTTTACTTCTCTCTGCTTTAATACTATTTCAAAAACGGATCCAAAGAGCCCAGCTCACTGGGGACTGTGGCGGAGCTTACACAGCCCCTATGTGCCAGTCAGCCTGACTGTGACTCAGGCGGGCTGGGCTCAGCTTCCTGCTCTGCAGCCTACGGTCCCTGCCTATGTCGTCTTAGCCTTTTGCTGCCCCCACGGGGCGACCAGGAGTACTGCACCCAGAGGCCGTGGGTGTTCAGGGAAGTAAGGGGGAGGGGCTGCAACCCACCCACATATTTAAGAGAGTTCCCAGGGACGCTCTGGGGCTTGGTAGGTAGATAGCGCTGTGTGGTTCTGGAAAACATTGCCCGCCCACACCCACAGTCTACCCTAGTGATGTGTTGCCAACACACGACTCGATGCATGTAAAGTATGAACATTAAGCTGAGTGGCTTTTGATGGGGACTTGTTTTTGTCAATTTCATAAAAGCTTCAGAACTAAAAGTGCTGAGCCTTTCCTGAGGACCCTCACATTCTAGCTGGGTTTTGCCATCTCTGTGGTTTTCTCCCTCTCCACAGAATACCCCTCTCTCCACACCTTTATCTTTTTTACTAATTATATAGAGTCCAATTGTCCTCTTTAAAAAAAAAAGTTTATTTATTTATGCATACAGAACTGGAGTCCAGGCCAGAGGTGTATGGGCAGTGAGAGACTTCACCAGAGACAGAGCGGGGAGCAGAACAGGCTGGCTGAAGAAGTACACTGCTGAGGGGAGCAGTGGGCGGGTCAGGAGAGGTCTGTCCCACCATGTGGGTCACCTCCCGGGCTGGGATCGAACTCATGCTGAAGTGGCTTTAGCTTTTCAGTGCTGTGCTTTAACCCGCTGTGCCACCAGGAAGGGCCCCAATTGTCCTTTAATACATACTAAAATTGTCCTAATCTCCATTGCCCCTTCTTTCTGCTCCTGTCGCTGAAGAAATAAATTCCAGGAGAGAGGAAACCACATATGGTTTTGCTCAGCCCCTTATCAGTGTACCCAGTACATGCCTGATACACAGTAGGAACTAACAAATGTGTTTTAAATGGATGACTGAATGAGTGAGTGAAAGAGGGAAGAAAGGATACTGCCGGATACAGCAAATGCAAATGCTATGCCTTTTCTTTGATGATGGTCTGGTTCGGGAAGGAGCATTTATCCTGCTAAGCATTTTGTTTATCTCTGGAGTCAAAGCTTAGAGGTTTCTCAAATATTTTATACATTGTATTCTCCGTCATATGTACATACTTTGATTTAAAAAGATATGCCATGGCACCTCCCTGGGGCACTAAGGGGTAACTCTCTGCATTGAAGCAATCTGCAGCCACAGCAGCACGAGTTCTATCGCTGGCCAGGGAGCTGACCCACATGGTGCAGCAGACCTCTCCTGTC
>NW_004567138.1:4241212-4256926 GCF_000260355.1 Condylura cristata
GCTGCGCCACCAGGGAGGACCCAGGAATAATTTTTTTTAATGGTCTTTTTCTCTTCTTTTCTCACCCACTGTCCCCAGGACTGTCACCATAGATTTAGGGCTTAAGTAGCTACTTCCTCAGTGCCAGCTGCCAGCATGTACCCCCAGTGTAGCTGAGACCACCTGGGTCAAATAAATTTTGAGCAAGAACAGTTGCCCCAAGTCCTGTTTGGACTATATCATGGACTGGTGAGTGCTGCCAGACAATTCTGTCCACCACACTGACCATAGGTGCCTTGATAGACAAAGTACATCATATCTGAACTTCACCATCATCTCATAATTGCCGGGAGGGAGAAGGCCAAGGACTTGTGTGCAACTGGAATGGACATCTCTGCACATGTCTGGCTAACCCAGCCCAGAACAAGCTGACTCAGCTCTCCGCCTCCCTGCCTCACTGACTTCCCTTTGTTTATTTTTTAAAAATTCATTTATTTATGCATATAAGAACTGGGGTACTGGGTGAGGTTCAGGGGTTGAGAGGATTCATCAGAGACATAGTGGGCAGCAAAATAGGTGGATCTACTGAAATAATACTGAGGGGAGCAGCGGGCGGGTCAGGAGAGGTCTGCTGTGCCATGTGAGTCAGCTCCAGGGTGGGGATGGATAGCTCCTTAGCTCTTCAATCCTTGCACCCCCAAACTTCCCTTTGCCGACTTCCCTTTATTTTTAAAAATTTATTTACACGTGAGGTTCAGGGGGGTGACAAGATTCACCAGAGACAGATTGGGGAGCAGAACAGGCAGACTGACTGAAATACACTGCTGAGGGATGCAACGGGCGTCAGGAAAGGTCTGCTGTGTCATGGGGTCCAGCTCCCTGGCTGGAGATGGGTAGCTCCATAGTGCTGCACTTCAACCCCTTGCACCCCAGTCTTCCCTTTAAATATCTCCTTCTAACTCCCTTTCAGGAGACAGGAGGCTAATCCTCCAGCACCAGGGCTTCCTCACGCATGCATCTCTCATAAGCCTTGTCTGATTCAACTACATCTGGTGTTCTCTGGGGAATTTTTTCCTGGATGCAGAGTCAGGACCTGGAACAATAACCTCATCACATGATACATTAGTGAGCATCCAGTCTTGGCCACTAGAATCTGAGATTTCTTGGAACAGGACTCTGACTTTCAACCTCGGTGAGTCTTCCCTGATCTGGTACTTTCAAGAATATTTATATTTGCTCAAGGTCTCTAATAACAGCAGGAAGATTAAATACATGTGCACTGCCATATAATAAAAAATAATGTAGCTGTTTGTTCAAACATCTTGTTTTCGGACCTCCCTGGTAGCCTAGGGTTTAAGTCTTGCTATCGCCTGAAGTCAATCCTCAGCCAGGGATTGAGCATTCTCCTGTCCCACCCCTGCTCCCCTCAGCAGTGTATTTCAGTCAATCTGCCTATTCTGCGCCCCACTCTGTCTCTGGTGAATCCTCTCATCCCCTGCACCTCTGGCCTGTTCCCTAGTTCTTACCCACATAGCGCAGCAGACCTCTCCTGTCTCGCCTTCAGTAGAGAATTTCAGTAGATCCACCTGTCCTGCGCCCCACTCTGTCTCTGGTGAATCCTCTAACAGAGTTCCTAAGTTGGGGTACCTGGGGAAGGGGTAGGAGGTCAACAAATCTCACCCCAGGGAAAATTTCTACCATGTTTTTCTGCTTATGAGCTATCTCTTGGAAGAGTATCCATAGCTTTTATTAAAGAGATCCATAAACTTCCCCTTTAATAAACCTTAATCCACACACAAAGAAGTGACTTGTGTTTTAGTAACATACCATCCTATTAGCATGAGCTAAACAATTGAAATTATTCAGGTTTTGGGTAGTGAGTAGAGAGGAATGGCTGTTTAAAATGCTATTATTAACTGAAAACCGGAAGATCTAAATTTACACCCTCAAGAACCTTTCTACATTCAGCCCTAAGTGCTTCCAGCTCCTAAGACCTGATCAATGAAACAAGAATCAATTAGTAGCAACAAAAATCTGCCAAACTCACATAAAAAACTTTTTTAAAATTTATTTTTGCAACTTGGGAAAAACATTTTTGATTTTACATAGGTTACTCTACTGATTTAATCTTTACACTTGTTTCTTGATTGTGTTCCATATATAATTTCACAAGGAGGCAAATGTTAAGAGGTCAGGATTTTAGAATAGGGTTTACCGTCAAAGCTAGTAGTTAATATAATTTCTTGGGCCACTTTCTTTTATCTTGAACATTGTCAAAGTGTTCGATATCTTCAATGGTTCTAAACGTCAATGTCTCCACATCTGTTATCTTTTTGGTTGTTATTATACACATTGCACTTCTTTTATTTTTTAATTATACAAGTAATACAAGGTGACTCTGAAGGATTCTTACAATCAGTAATAAATCAAACAGGTGTAATCTCCCATACCCCATCATCCTGTCATTTCCAAAGGTAGCTTTATCATTTCATACGTGATTTTTCTAAAAAGTTATGCACTTTTGAGCAAAGATCCGTGGTGAATACCTTTTTCCAAAAGACATTCATTATATTTTCATTCTTTAGCACATGTTAAATCACTCAAATACATGTTGCTCTTTCTTGCTTGTATCTCACTTTTCTGTAAGTAGGTATAACTTTTCAAATAAGTAATCAACCCCCCATTGTTTATATCTTTCTTCAAAAATATCAACCTTCTCCAGACAGCGAATATTGCACGTTGAGCCTGAAACAGGAAGGGTAATGGTTTAACTTTTGTGAAGAATACAGTCGAGGTTCTTCCAAAAATACATCAAATGATTTAAAAAACAGTATATAGAATATTTTTTCTCTTTTTAATGAAAATGGGGATGTGCTACTTATGGGCAAAATATCTAAATACTACATTAGTATTATCACCATAGCTCTTAAAAGTCAAACCAAATTTAGCCCTCTAGTAGAATTCAAATATCTTTAATATGAACATACCACTTAACTAAAAAGGCATATTTCAGCAATGGGTCTTTTTCTTTTTTTAAGGATAAAATAGTCTTTTATGAAATGGGTCCTGAATTTTAAACTTCACCTACTTCTAGAGGCTAACAGATTTTGCTAACAGCTCCTAATTGGGAAGTTGACTTGAAGTTACAGCACTTGTCTTACCAAACAATTTTTGAATTTCAGCCTCTGGAACATAAAATGGTGGACCTGAATGAGAGAGAAACACAGTCAAATATTCTTTCTAGAGATCAGATTCTAAATCTCTAAAGGGTATAAGTTCTCAGGGTCCACTCTGACTTTATTTCCAATGACCTGAGTATGCAACTATATTATCCAAACTGGGAGGAGACCTACTTTGTACATTCCCACTAACAAAGTGAGCTGACTTAGTGACCAGATGGCACAGTCGGAGGCCAGCCTCCAGTTCAGCTGAGAAGGCTGGGCCAGCCGATGGACTTGGTAACAATGAAAATGCATGGAGTTCATTCACAAAGTCCCCTGGAGTCTCCTTCAATCTCCACTGATTTCTGTTTTCATCTGATTATCCCAGACTTAGTTATAGACTAATCTCATCTCATCTTAACAACTGTTTAAGATCTCATGAATTGCAACAGATTGATAAAACAAACAAACACGTAAATGAGTATAAAACAAGGCATTTTTAAAAAGCCTCGATTGCAGGCCCTTCCTGGTAGCGCATCAGGGTAAAGCGCAGTAGTATGAAGCCATCTGCAGCCACTGTAGCACGAATTCGATCCCCCTGGCCAGGGAGTGACCCACATGGCGCAGCTGACCTCTCCTGTCTCACCCGCTGCTCCCCTCGGCAGTGTATTTCAGTGGATCTACCTGTTCTGCTCCCCCCTCTACTCTGCTGAATCTTCTTACCCCACCTCCACACCTCTGGCCTGTACCCCAGCTCTTGTATAAAAAAAAATATTTTCACAAGTGTAAAGTCTGTGAATTTGGTTTTTTTTTCTTCTGTTAAATAGAAGCTCACTTATGAAAAAGGTTGCGCTGTAATGTTCAAGCACATTAAAATGTGTCTAGAAGAAACATCACCGTTACAAATTCAAAGCAACTTATAAAAGAATGTAACAGATGAATCATAAAATACAGAAATTAAAAAACAGTGGAAGTTTAGCAATTTCCTTCACTCTGTCTCCCCACCCCCTACCCCTGGCTCTCCTGTTCCTGAATCCAGGAGATTTGCCCCCGTGAATCCAGGGCTTATGAGATTGCTCTTATATATGCAACATCCATTTTTCTCCCTCTTTTACAGTTTGAGCTGTGAATGGGAATGAAATAGGAGAAAACACATATCCAGTAAGAGAAGCAAAGAAATTCTAGTTTCCATTAGCAAAAATACCCCAAACAATCAAAAACAAACTTCTCATTATGTATCAAGGCAATGTAATGAGATAAATTACAAGAATCTAATATTTCCGACATCCAGAGTTAAAGCAATACATGAGACAACTAGGAAAAAAAAAAAACAAAAAACAAAACACTTACCTGCATGTTTGGTTGGATCATAAGAGACAACAGACAAGAGGTAGTGAGCCTCTTTTCCCATGAGGGACAGTATTATATCTGAGTAGCTAAAAAGAACACAAAAAAGGAGGGTTACATTTGTCTGCAAAGGTAAAGCCTGCAGGGCTCTCCCTGGTGGCCCAGGCGTTAAATCTCAGCACTATAAAGCTGTTGGCAACCATGCAGCACAAGGTCGATCCCCAGCCAGGGAGCTGACCCACGTGGCGCGGCAGACCTCTCCTGACCCGCCCACTGCTCCCCTCAGCAGTGTATTTCAGTCGTTCTGACTGTTTTTCTCCCAACTCTGTCTCTGGTGAGTCCTCTCACCTCCTACACTTCTGGCCTACACCCCAGTTCTTGTATGCATAAATCAATACATCTTTAAAAAAAACTATTTTAAAACAAAAATGTTATTTCATAGGTGTGTAGTCCAGCCTTTTTGGCAATATATTTAATGTGTATCCAAGGATGTGAATTAGAATCGGAAAGAATAGGTGGGTGTCATTTGACCCAGGATGGTCTCTTACATTTTAATTTTATTGTCTAATGAGAATAACCACCAAAAAAGGTCAATAGAGCTGTTCTATTCCAATAGCTCTCTAGGGTTAATGGGCATTTTCCATACATATTTTCCCCCCTAATTTCCTGAAGGACACTGAGACAGGCCAATATGGGACTCACAAATGTGGGCTTTGCAGCCAAACTCTGTGGTCATTTTTTTAAAGATTTATTTTATTTATTTGTGCATACAAGAGCCTGGGTACAGCCCAGAGATATGTGTGTTTGTGCATGAGTGAGAGAGAGAGAGAGAATTCACCAGAGACAGAGTGGGGAGCAGAACAGGCAGATTGACTAAAACACACTGCCGAGGGGAGCAGCAGGTTGAGACAGGAGAGGTCTGCTGCGCCATGTGTGTCAGCTCCCTGGCTGGGGGTCGAACTCATGCTGCAGTGACTGAAGATAGCTCCATAGTGCCGAGACTTAACCCCAAGCTCTGTGATTTTGGATTTCCAATCCATCACACCCTGGCTGCTTACCTTTGGATGAGACACTTCATCTCTTTGACCTTAACTTTCTCCTTTGTACAATGGGTGTAATGACTTTTTATACCTCCCAGGGGTGTTTTGTGGATTAAATGTGTTGATCCACATAATATATTTCTTTCTCCTTTTTTCACATACATCTTTCAAGCAATGCTTAGCACGTGGCAAGTGCCAGCAGGTATATCTGCTAGCATTTGTGGATGTGGTAATGGTGGAGTAAATAGAGATCTTACAATTTTGCAGAGAGATAAACTCAGACTTGGGGAAGTTTATGCTTTGATCAAGGCAACACAGTCAGCAGTGACAGAGTCTCCAGCTTCTTACCCAGATCCAAATTCTATACTTGTGTGACAAAGACGGCATTAGATTTAGACCTTCTAAGTACAAGAATAACAAGCTACTTCCAACTTGTAAAAGTTTAGCTTGTTTTCGGGAGTCCAGGAAAAGGACTATAGTCTAATAGAGAAAGTTGGAAACGTCAACATAAAGTAAAGAAACCAAATTACTAACCGTTGGTGATCACTTGGGTTGATGGCGACTAATGCTCCTCTATCCCAAATCCTGTCAAGCTGGCCAATATTTGCTCTACCAGAGACAAAAGAAGAAAAGGCAAAACCTTTTTATGTAAGGGCCATCAAACCTTTGTCAAGACAAAGCGTTTCCCAGGGTGCATGCTGGTCCTTCAGCTTGTAAACAAAAGGGGATTCATTTCTGCTCTTCCCTGGAGTCCACATGGACAGGTGGAGGTGACGTGGGACCAGCCCAGAGACCTCCCTGCACACTTAGAAATTCATTTCTGTTACCGAGCCAGGTCAGAAGTGGAAGACAGCGTCTAGCTCTCCTGCCTTTGCCCTACCTAAGGCCACCATCCTATTTCCCACAGCTTGGACTCTCTCCAAGACGACAGTATCAGTTACACAGACCTGTCGGCTGCAGCATCGAGACCCCAGTCAATGCTTTGTGGGTGCTATTGCCGATGGATGGGAGAGGTGTAAAGACCCTCACCCCCAGCCTAGTATTGCCCAGCCCCGCTTTCAAAATGCAAGGTTTTAAAAGTGCAGAATAGTATTCAGTCCTACCTGGGAAGATCAAACAGGCTGCAACAGTATAACCAAATGCTCCCTGAAGAACTCTGTAATGTTAAGTTGAGAAGAAAAAAGCTACTGCATTAGGAGCTTCAGGAACAGTCAAGGGGGAAAAGGTGAGGTGGGGGGAAGATAGAGCAAAGTTAAGGTGGTGGAGACAAGGCATGCTTAAGCACAAAGAACATAATTTCATGTACTCTTATCAGCACCTTATTTTTTTTTTAACCACTATGGGTCCTTTGGATCAACAGAGGAAAATCAGAGCCCTCCCTGGTGGCACAACGAGTTAAAGCACAGCACTGCAAGGCTAGCTGAAGCTGCTTCGACACGAGTTCGATACCTAGCCAGGGAGGTGACCCACATGGAATGGCAGACCTCTCCTGACCTGACCCACCCCGCTGCTCCCCTCAGCAGTGGACTTCATCAGTCCGCCTGTTCTGCTCCCCACTCTCTCTGGTGAATCTGTTCACTGTCCCTGCATCTCTGGCCTGTACCTCAGTTCTGAATGCATAAATAAATCTTAAAAAAAAAAGAGGAAAATCAAAGAGAGGGTAACCCTGAAGATCAGTACTGTTATCCATTTCAAAGCTTATTAAACATTAGCATGATTACTTCAGCAGAGAACTGCATTCTGACTTTGCTGAAGATAAACTCACAGGTCAACTGGTGACCAGGCAGGCTGATGGAGAAGAGGCAGAGGGTTGGAGGTTATTCAAGAGAAGTACAGTGAGCTGACACTCCTTTCTCCCTTGCATTCAATTACTCTTGGACACTCACTTCCTGAGCACATGGGACAGGCCTGTCCCTGGCTCCTGATAGTGGACGTGAACTGGACCCAGGGAGGAGTCAGGTGAAGCAGAGAGGTGTGGGGTCTGGGACTGGTGTGTACTCACTGGTCACGTGCCCCAGAACTGTGGGTACACTGAGGACCTGGAGGCACTTTCTGGGAGCATCGGGAAAGACCAAACAAAAAAGGGCACTGAACGCACCCTAGGGGGACAGCAGAGATGTAGTTTGGGGGTTACATGACAGGGACTCCGTCATGGCCAGGGACTATATGGATGATGTCTGCCTGTGAGGACAGGGGTGAAGGATAGGTCAGGACGTGAAACTGCTGGACTTTTCTGAAAAGAGCCACTGACAGAGGGGTGTAGAGAGTGGAGGGAGCGTCTCTGGAAACCTGCCTGGAAGCCCCATGAAAGGGTAGGCAGAAAAGCCAATGAATCCAGTGGCCTGGTCTGGGCACATGGGTTGAGAGGAGAGTCACTGGGGAGATTTAAAGCCACCCTGAGAGTTCTAGGTAGATGGCCAGGGGTGAGCCTCAGTGTTCTCTCGAATAACCTTCAACCCTCTGCCCCCTCTCCGTCAGCCTGCCTGGTCACCAGTTGACCTGTGAATTTATCTTCCAAAATTTTGGCTCACCATTGGAAATTTTAAAAGATCCACAAATAAGGGCCTCCCTGGTGGCACAGGTGTTAAAAGTCTCGTGGCTATCAAGCTATTGCCAGCCACTGCATCATGAGTTTGATCCCAAGTGAGGGAGGTGACCCACATGGCACAGCAGACCTCTCCTGTCTCACCCACTGGTCCCCTTAGCGTGGATTTCAGCAAGTCCACCTGTTCTGCTCCCCACTCTGTCTCTGGTAAATCCTCTCACCAACCCCCTAAAGCCCCACCCACTTCCCACACACATATCTCTGGCCTATACTCCAGTTCTTCTATGCAAAAATAAATTTTAAAAAATTAAAAGTAAAATAAAACCTGGCCATGCCACGTTCCCTCTTACAGCCCTACAAGACAGCAGGCTGCAGCAGCTGAGAACATGGATTTGACTCTTGCCTATTCAGCCCTACCTCTCACTGCGCTTCAGAAAGCACCTTCAGGCTGGGTCACGTAATTCACCTGGCTGTCCCCTTAATACCCTGTGTCACTACACGCAGATCTGTGCATGACAAATTGCATTTGCTAAATCTCTTCTCTCCTGAGCTGGGAGATTCTCTAGGGTGGGAATTGTTTTTATATCTTCCATGCCTTGTGCAGGGTAGGGCACAAGACAGCTTCTCAGAAATGCCTTTTGAAAACAGAAATCAAGCAAACCAAAAACAGGAGGGCTGACAGGCTATGACCTCAGCTTTTATATACATTTATCCCTCACCAGCCAGCCAGCCAGCCAGTTAGCATGGATTTTCAAGGCCTCGCTCCTAACGTGTCTGTAATATCTGTTATGTGAATCTGGTGATATCAGACTTGCAGCTCATCTCAAGCTTGTGCAGTATCCTCACTTGCTCATACTGAGAAAAATTGGCATTGCGGAGGTATGGAAATGACTATTTACCAAAACACAACAAACCTTGAATAGCTTGGCTCCAGGAATTTCCACGACTGGCTCTTCTGAGTAAGAAAGATTCTGCTCTGTAAAAAATTCCTGTATTGCAAGTTCACTGATTTCCACACCAACGACACTGTGTCCTCGATCTGCAAACCTGCATAAAATCACATATTTACACTTAAAATCTTACTTCAAATATAGTACAGAGAGTCTTCAATAAACCCTCATTTTCCTTAATTTTAGGAGAGCTAGTGGAATCAGGTTTAAGGGATTTCATAAAACATGTATGAAGTAAATCTGCGGCCCTCCCTGATGGCGCAAGGGGTTAGAAACAGCCCTGCAAGCTGGCCGCAGCCACTTAAGTGCGAGTTCAAACCCTGGCCCTGGAGGTGACTCACATGGCGTGGCAGACCTCTCCTGATCTGCCCTCTGCTCCCCTCAGCTCTGCTCCCCTCAGCAGTGTACTTCGTTGATCTGCCTGTTCCATCCCCGCTCTGTCTCTGGTGAATCTTCTCACTGCCCCTAAACCTCAGGCCTGTACCCCAGTTCTGTATGTATAAATAAATAAACTTAAAAAAATAGTATTTTTTAGAAGTTCATCTGTATTTTCTCTCTGTGTAAATGGAATTCAGGAAAGCTGATTTATGTGACTTTAGGAAAATTTTAAAATTTAGAAAATTGTAACTTAAGATACTGATTTACTACAAATGGGTTTGATTAGAAGAATTTCCAATTGAAATGCCTGTCATAGATTAGAAATGATTTGGACTTTCTCTGAATTGGTTCTGTCCATTTAAAACTTGCTGTGATGACCGACACCTTTATGTCTGTGTTGTCAATTACAAAAGCCACAAACCACATTGGCTGTTGAGGTCTTGAGACACAGCAAATGTGATTTAGTTCGGATTTGGTTAGCAGATGTAGCTCACAGCTACTGTATTAGAGAACACAGCTCTAAAATATTAGCATCAGTTCTATAATAATCACTTCTATTATTTCCATTTTACTGACATTAAACACCACCCAGCAATTCTTTTATTATCATATGCAAATAACTAGCCTTTTCCTGGTAAGCTTTATAATTATAGAATTTACTGGCCTTCTTGGATTCCAGAGGAAAAAGTACTAGAGGCACCATAGTGACTTGAAGTGAAATTAAATAAACACACTAGTCAGTTCTGCTACTATGCACCGCATGGCTTCGTAAAAATCATGCAAGAAAAAAAATCACAAAGCTTGTGGGAAAAATGGGATGATATCCACATTAAAACCTTTTATCGCATCACAAATCAAAAAGACAGGAACTTTAGAATGGGTGGCACAGTCTTTACCAGTTATGAAATATCAAAATACTGCCATGTGAGGTGTTAGAATCTTAGAATAGAAAAGCTTAGGATGGAAGGTCTCACAAGACACCAGAGGTGGGCTAGGGTTGATCAATGAATCTTGGACTAAACCTGGCTAAGGTTCCAGAAATCTAAGGTAGGGTCAGAAAAGATTATTAACTGGATGTGTGGGAGCAGAGAGGATTACTGGTCTAAGAACATCAACCCAATCTGGCCCCAAGGGCATTCTTTCCACAATAATTCCATCAAAGAACACCCCTGGCCCTGACAAAATGCAGCTCTTGTCTTTTAACATTGCCTGCCTGTGTCTACACAGGTGTCTCTAGTTCCTTATTGTCCTTTCGCCAAAAAACCTGTTGTGTGTTGATGAGTGGGGGTGTCTATTGAATACTTTCTCAGAGAGACCCAAGAATCCCGTGCACTGAACCCCATAGGGACATTGGAAGGGTGACAGCAGGGACGTCACTGTTAAGGGGTGGGATTCAAATGGAAAGTTCTGGCACCAGCTGTGTGGATGGGAGAGGCTGGCAGCAAACAGGGTGAACTGAGGTATGTGAATCAGGGCTGAGGTGTGTGCTTTGTGTTCTGTCTACTCAGACACGGCTTGGTTGACCTGACAGAGTTCAGCTTTTGACACAAGCAGATGAGATCCCATGTCAGCAAATGTGAAATTCATGCTCAAATGGCCCTGTGACGAGTTAATGAGCAATCACATTTCAACACCAGATGTACAGCAAAGCCGACTGGACCTCTCACCTGAATGAGGCCATTCAATGTGTCAGAACATCAACTGTGCATAGTTTTAAAATGAAACACCAGTAAATTGTCTTTTATATTGCCTAGGGAAGTTTGTAAATTGACATATGGGGAATAATTTGAAACTTCTCTCTGCATTTTTTGAAGTTATGAAATATAAGCAGAAAAGTTGTCCATATTATATGGATTTTTTATTCCACTCTGTTGTGTTATCATTACTAAATTTAAAAACAAAGGCCCTCTTCCTTGTCCAGCTAGTAAATTTGGGAGGCTTGAATGGATAAAGGGAATGAATGGGACTGGCATGGACCTGGGCATTAGCTGATCCAAACAACTGATGATCCTTTATACTAATCAGATAACCCATCAACACGTACCCAAGATGAGCCACCCTAACCCGAGAGTGATGCCTGGAGTATAAATAGAGCCTCCAGACCCTCACCTTCTGAAAAGCAGGTGCCTCCTCTCTTGGCAGTGTATTTCAATGCACTGCGTATTTCTGTGGGCAGTGTATTTCAATAAATCCACCTACTCTGTTGTCCCTGTGCCTGTGGCACTCTCAATTCTCCCCCAGAGCACACTCACTGTACAGAAAGCCAAGCATTGAAAAAAAAAAAAAAACACAGAAAATCAACTAGTCTACTATAGACAACACAGTCTGGGTTACATTAAAATGTTGTTGTTAAAAAAAAAATAAAAACCAAAGAAAATGTCTTAAACATTTAACCTCAATGCTTTGGGGCTCAGAGTTTATCTATTTATATGTGGTATCTCTGGAGAGTTCAATATGCAGATTAATTATAGAAATGAAAAAATCCTTAGCTAGGATAATTTACATGCAATTACAGCTTACTTTTGGTATTTTTATTACAAATGACTTTTGGACCCAAAATATCCAACAATCACATTTAACTGGCTGTTTTCATCTTACCACTTTCTAGTTTATCTCAAAATCTCCACGAGATTGTTACTGCTTGTGATGTGGCAAGAAGACAATCTGTCTTGAGAAATAACATATTTTCTTTGTAGGTAGTTTTCAGAGTAACTGTCTCTTCTGGTCCAGTGAATTGGGTAAGGTTTAGGTTTAATAATACAGTTTAAAGGGCCCTTCCTGGTGGTACAAGGGGTTAAGTCTCAGCACTATGAAGCTACCGGCAGCAACTGCAGCATGAGTTAGAGTCCCAGCCAGGGAAGTGACCCACATGGCACAGACCTCTCCTGTCTCACCCACTGCTCCCCTCAGCAGTGTATTTCAGTAGCTCTGCCTGTTTTGCTCCCCACTCTGTTTCCGGTGAGTCATCTCATCCCCCGCACCTCTGGCCTGTACCCCAGTTCTTCTATGCATAAATAAATAAAATCTTAAAACTAAATAAATAAATATTCATCCAAAGAATTTATCATCAAGAAAGTATGTTAATACTTATCTGCTCATACCATTTCATCTCAACTGCTTTTCCACAAAGAGGAAAAAATACCCTCAGTCCCTTCTTGCCGTCAAGAAAAGTATCCAAATGCTTCTTTAATAGCCTGGGGAAGAAAAAAAAATGTTGGTTTTAATTAGTCCACTGCACTTTAGGTTGCTTAGTACTTTATGTCACTTAATATTGGAACAACTTTAGGAATTTGAGAACTTTATTATAATCTCCAGCTTGCATATGAAGACAAAGGAAAGTTAAGTAACTGGCTCAGAGAAGTGGTGAGAGGTTACTTTGACCCTACTTTAAGGGGCTTTCTTAAAGAGTAAGTAAAACCAAAAAATTAGATTTATTTTTCCCTTGGTTGCTACGTTTTGAAAATTCTTTGCTAATTTCTTAAGTATTCTGTGTGTGCACATGCACAAGCGTGTCACACACATTTGCAACGTAGGGAAGCTTCTGAACCCACTGCATTATTCAACATTCATTTGGTGATCTTTCTAGATGAGAACTCAGGTCTCACAAGAGACTCTGAAAAGTTCTTTAAAAAAAAGGTTTATTGTGCATACAGAACTGGGGTACAGGCCAGAGGTGCAGGGGTGGTGAGAGAATCACCAGAGACAGAGTGGGGAGCAGAGCAGGCAGATCGATGAAGTACACTGCTGAGGGGAGCAGCGGGCGGGTCAGGAGAGGTCTGCTGCGCCATATGGGTCAGCTCCCTGGCCAGGGGATCGAACTCAGGCCATAATGAGATTTAACCCCTGGGCCACAGGGAGGCCCTTCTAAGGCCATCTCCCTGACAGGGATAACCCACATAAGGGCTCCAGGGTGATGGCCAACTCCCACCCAGTGTGCAAATTCAGTAATGTTAATAATGTCCCCTGGAGAGTAAGGGTGGCTGCTGGAAGTAGGATCATGTGTCACGATCACACTGGTTAGCACAGGCCCTGATTAACTGTTGCTTCCATCAAACCTACTACCTCTAATCCACTGCTCAGTACCCGGGCTCATTTACAAATTCTCTCCGTTTCTCTCCTGTTCTCTCCTGTCCTCCAATAGACAACACTTCAAGGTCTGAACACATGCAAAGCCAAGTCAGAACAATATCCCTTTCTCTATGGAGAAGTGACACATCACCATTTGTGGGCCCTCCCTGGTGGCCAAAGCCACTGCAGCATGAATTCCATCCCCGCCTGCCCCGGAGGAGACCACATGGCGTGGCAGACCTCTCCTGACCCGCCCGCTGCTCCCCTCAGCAGTGTACTTCGTCGATCTGCCTGTTCTGCTCCCCACTCTGTCTCTGGTGAATCCTCTCACCGCCCTGCACCTCTGGCCTGTACCCCAGTTCTGTATGTATGTATAAATAAATAAATAAAAGACACATCACCATTTATTCTGCATGGGAAGAAATGACACAGCCTGCTAAATTGTTATCTGCCACAGATGCAATCTGATTCCAGAGATGCCAGCATGTGAGAAACTGAAAACATACTTCTGAAAATCAGTCAGATAATGAAAGCGCATATCTGTTATAAACCAAACATTTCTTACTGATTTCCTTGTTCTTGATGAAATGCAATATTGCGGTTCACCCACTTTTCCTGCCATTCTTCCAGAGTTAGTACTCGTTGTTTCTGTACCTCATTGTCAGAGTATTCTTGAAAATCAAGCACAGTTTTTGCACCCTCCATAGTTTCAGGGCAACTTTGCCTACAAGGAGATCTCTTCAATACCTAAATCGAAAACATTTACAACGTTGTCATTAGAGGCATTGCAACTGCATTGATGAAGGAAATGAAGACCTTGTATCCTTAGCTGTATGGTTAATAAAATATATTTCAGATGCCATGTATTACATTATATGTACTATAATGAAGGATGTAAAAATAACTGCAAACCCATCTAAAAGTATGAGTGAAATGCTATCCTTTCAATGTCCACTTTGCAACATTAAGGACACTATAACACAACAATAATTCTAACATTCTCTTTGAATCATTAGTGAAACTAATTTATTTTGGAGTATTCCAAATTGCTATTATTGGTGGGTCAAATTAAATGATTTGTATGTGAGAATAGCAAACATCATATAGACACAGTCATATCAGTTAAAGCTCCCTTCAGAACTAAATTTGGGCTTATGCTTAGGATTTAAGAAGACACCTCTCTCAAAATTAGGAATATAAATTCCCTTCTCATTTGTTAAGAAATGTTTTTTGCAAGATTTTATGTTGGGTACAGAAAAGCAAGAGATTTGCAGTTTTCCCATCGACAATTTTCATCCTGAAAACCTGCATAAACCAATTCTACCTGAAACAAAAGGGAAGCATAATTTTGTCCAGAGGCTGGGTAACCTGGAATTGCGCAACTCTATACTTCCTACACAGACTTGAAATAAATCAACATTGCTAATTAATCACTTTTAGCTGCCTGTTCTGCTCCCCACTCTGACTGCAGTGAATCCTCTCACCACCCATACCTCTGGCCTACACCCCAGTTCTTCTACACAAATAGAAAATTAAAAAATAAATATGATGTAACATTTAAACAAAAAATAATCACTTCTTAGCTCTTCTACTATCTTCTCAACATGTACTTAACTAGTCTACGGCCTTTTATTGGAGAAATAAAGTTTCGAAAGCAAGATAAAAATGCAAATCATAAGAACCAGTTAAAGCAAAGTTCATAAAAATTCCTACACAGACACAGAAATAGCAGAGATGCTAGTTTACTCCCCCAAACCCATCCTGGGTGGGTTCCCAAACCACGATTGCAAAAAAATTTTTTTGGTTAATTTTAAAATTTTTGTTACACTGAAGAAAAACTTCCCTAAAACGCACCACTTTAAGTATGTCACGGTGGATCTTTACACATACATACCTTTATGCAACCAGAAGACAGTAAGAGATATTTACAGCACCCCGTCTTCCCAACCCTACACCATCCCTTCAGCCTCATTCACTATTCCGGCAAGGCCTTCCCTTTTCCTAAAAATCACTAACACACAGCACTGCTTTAGAGTCATTCGCTGCCTCGCCACATTACTCCCAGTTCCAGTTCCATTCCTTGAGCCCAGTTTCAGAGTGCAGATCGCTGGACTTTTCAGGCTTAAGACACCCCATTCCAGAACCCTATTACAGGCTCACACCTGAGTGCCCTTGCTCACCCGCACCCCTCTCTGAGCATGAGCGAGCCTACCTAGTGATCTGCAGAACGCACGCCGCAGAACCCC
>NW_004567138.1:4257591-4268465 GCF_000260355.1 Condylura cristata
CACCGTCTCGCGGGCGGTCGGAGGTGGGGGGCACTCGGGTCTGGGGGCGGGCGTAGGGGCGGCGGCGGATTTCGGGTGACAGCTCTGCACAAAGCAGCCTCACTGGGTGCAAACCCTCCTCCGGGTGTGCAGCGACCCTCGCCGGGGTGGGAGGCGGACGGTGCCCCAGGGCATGAACCTCCTCCTTGCTGTGGCAGCGGGGTGCGGTGTGGGGATCCCTATCTGAGGAAGAGGGAATTCCTAGGCTGGGGTGTTGCGGCCACGGGGCTCACCGATTCGTCGCGGTGTTGCGGGTGTCCCCTGATCACCCTGTTTCCTTTTTGCACAGCGGCATCTTCTCCCCGAGTCTCCTTGCACCTTCTCAGCGCAAAGGTGAGCTCCGGGGGGGGGGGGGGGGGCTGTGGCTCTTCCGACTTCGGAGGAGAAACGAAAAGGCTGTTTGGAAAGCGAAGCGGCTGCAGCTGGCCCCGGGAACGTTGGGCTCCCCCCTGGGGGTTGTCAGCTCTGTCACCTAGGGAGTGCCTGCTGGGGACGCCCCGCAGTCCGGGAGTAGGAACTCCCTGCCTGGTGCTTCCCAGCCGCTGGGGTGGCGGCGAGGAGCGGGCACAGCCCGCAGGTATTGTAGTAATACTCCGGCACCCACGCGTTGGGACAGGATCGGCCTTGGAGCCGGGTTGCTGGGGGTAACTCCTTTGGGACCGCGGACGGTGGAGGGGGGACAGATTACTGTAGATGTTAGTCAAGAGTGGCAGCTGGCAGGTGAAAAAGGAAGAGCAGGCCCAGCTGTAGAAAGTTGGGGGTTCACTGATCTGGAACGTTACCAAGTAGAGGCCCAGTGCACCCCTGGGAGAGCGTGCAGTCCCTGTTGTACTCCATTTGGGGAGATCCACCCCACCCCATACAGCGCAACTCAGGGCTTTTGTGTTTCGTTTGGCTGGTTTTTAAGAAATCGATTTTAGTGGAAGGAGAGTGGAAGGCAGGGAAGGTTTCTTGAGGAGGTATAGAGAAAATTACCATCAATAATTAATTTGATTTCTAGGCTGAGAAAGTCAACAATAGACATTCAGGCGACTGGACTGAATCCATATTTGAGAAAATTTGTCTTGTCTGGGAGCCCTGTGTGCTAGTCCTGCCTTATTTTAAATGGCTCAAAGGGAAATTTCTGGAAAAGTTTCTTATAGTGTAGAAATTATGCTGATTCTTTATTTTTATTCTACTGTGAAGTCCTTTTAATTACTATTTTAGTTAATTCTACGTACTTTCTTTAGTCTTTTTGATAGCTACTTAAGAAAAACTGACAATTATTAAAACAAATCTAGACACCAATATATCCATTTTACATATATAGTCCCCCCCCAATATCATCCTTTTGTCAGACAAAGAAGAAACCAAAATTCTGACTTTAAAATTAGAAAGAAGTATCTTATAAAGTTATACTGAACATGAACTAAGTTGTTTATATTTAAAGTCAGGTGTATTTATTTGAAGAATCAGATAGAACACTTTGCTTTCATGACACTTTAATAAAATTTCTAAGACTATATTTAAAAGCCAAATAGCTAGCCCTCCCATTCTTATTTAAAAATTTTCTATTTTAGGACTCAAGAACAGTGAAAACAGACATTATAATAAGTGTGAAAAGTGAATGAGATTGCATAACTGTTAATTGTATAATTAAAAGTAAAATGCACTACTTCAAAACCTTCACTCAGTTTAAAGGTCATTTAATAATGGCTTTTATAGTAAATGTTTTCACTTTCATCTTTAATTTTTTTCTCAATTCTGTTTTTCTTTAAAGCATTAAATATAAATTTACCATTGTACAGTGGATTAAAGTGTTTGGTGAAATTTCTAGAAATTATGCTTTCTTTTGGGAATGCTTGCATGTCAGATTGTCACATGAATCTGGGTTTATTTATGTCCTTATGCTCCACATTAGATTCAGATATCTTGCTATGGTGCCTACATACACTGTGCTTTTTTACATGTAGTATAAACATGTATATATGTGCATAAAATGAGCCACATTTGTGGTTCATTTTAAGAATAATCTGAGTTGTATATACTAAGAAATCTGTTAGATTGGACATCCTTTTGAAAATGCAAATGTAATCTAAAGCTCCTTTCTTTGGGTATGACAATTATAAATAGTAATACCACATTTAATACTATTAGGGCTTTTTCCAGCATTGTAATGTGTGCTTATTTGAAGAATCAGATGGAAGAAAACCTTCAGTATACTAATTTACTTTCATGACACTTTGATAAATATTTCTAAGATTATACTTATAAATTGCTTAATAGAAATTTATTTAGTACCTAAAGAAACAGAGTGCTTTTTCAGAGTGTGTGTAGGGTTTATGTGTTTATAACTAACAGAATACTGAGAAAGTGAAGTCTGAGTTTTAAAGGGAAATTATAACATTGGTTTAAAGATTTCTCAAAGTTGACATAGGTGACAGACTTCATTTTCTCACATGCTGTTAATTTATGAATGTTAGTACAATTCATAGAGATGAAACAGTTCGATGACAGGCCCCTCAAGCTTTTCTCCAGGATTATAATGTACCTTATAACACTTTGCCACTTTCAGATTCCTTATCCATAGAAATGCTGTGTTTACCTTTTATTCTGTCATTTTGTGTGAGTGCTCATGTGTGGGGTAACATGCTGATGGATCATGATGGATCATCATACGAGCATATGATCGTTGTAGGGCTCATGTATTGCACTAAGCATTTTCATCCTTTTTCTAGTTTAATTGAAAAAATACTAATTTGGTCATTCTTCTCTTTCATGGTTACTATGTAAAATTTTTCTTTGTAGCCTTTTGATTCTTAATGTTTATTTAAGCACCATGCTGTTGAGCTAGTATGAGAATTCATAACGTTTTTCTAGTAGGAAACCAAGCCAAGATACCTTGGTGAATAAATGGAGTGCCTGAAGTTCATTGGTGGGTTTTAATAAGAAGGAATGAACTTTTTTTTTTTTTAAGATTTATTTATTTATGCATACAGAGCTGGGGTACAGGCGAGAGGTGTGGTGGGTGACAGCACTCACCAGAGACAGATCGGGGACAGAACAGGCAGATTGACAAAATACACTGCTGAGGAGATCAGCGGGTTCAGGAGAGGTCTGCTGCGCCATGTGGGTTAGCTCCCTGGCCGGGGGTCAAACTCGTGCTGCAGTGGCTTCGGAGAGCTTCATAATGAGGTGCTTTAACCCATTGCACCACCAGGGAGAGCCTAGAATGAATGTTCTTTTTAAAATCTATCAAGAGATCAAAATTCATGGGCTGCTAAAAGGATGACAGACTAGTTTGAATTTTACAAACACTAGTGTAATGTATTACTGGTCATTCCCGTGATGTGTTTCTTATTTTTGTCTTTTGAAATGTCCATGCTACTAATGGATAACCTTTCTGAAGTACTTATAATCTGCCAAGCCTGGTGTTTTCAGTCTTCATATCACTGTTCTTTGCTCATTTTGCTGTGCCCACTCTGTAGAATGAGAACACTGAGACTGAGAGAAGTCACTAGAAAGTCATGGCTGTCCACTCAGACCGTCTACCTGCAGAACTACAGTGCTACAGTGTGTTGACAGTATTGCTAATATCTCTTGGTTTGATTTTCTTTTGCTTTTCCTCCAGGTCTTTCAATATAATGGCAACCCCACGAGGAAGGACAAAGAAAAAAGCATCTTTTGATCATTCTCCTGATAGCCTTCCTTTGAGGAGTTCCGGTAGGCAGGTATTATTCCTTTATTTTTTCAACACAACTTTTGGAACATACAGAATGATAATAATTGCACAAAAAGATCCAGTTCTAGCCCTGAAGAGGCTTGTAGTCTAGTGCAGACATTCATGCCTGGATAGTCAGTCCCACTATGGTGTGATAAAGTGGTGGAAGAAGCTAGCAATCTAGCACAGACATTCAGGCCTGGATAGTCAGTCACACCTTAGTGTGATAAAGTAATGGAATATAGAACAAAATATTCTCTCTGGCATAAGAGACCACAAAGCAAGGGGAATAGATGTGAGTCAGTGAAAGTGCGTGAATCGGAGAATTACAGCTGTGTGCCAGCTTCTAGAATGTGAGCTGGGGAGGGATCATGCCTGGCTTGGTGTCACTCATAGGACTTTGGATGAGGTTGTAGTTGCTGGGTTGCTATTAGCAAGTTACTTGCTGCCATCTTTTTTGGAGAACTTGTTTTATTTTTAAAGAAAAATATTAAATGATATGATTCTTTATCTAGAATTTTTCCGTTTTGTTTTTGTTTTTATCTGCATATACCTGTCTAAGGAAAAATAATTGGAGAGTGAATTTTCTTTTCACTAATACTGCTTTTCCCTAAGAAAGGCTCGCATGCATTTTACTCAGAGAGCTGTAGTCTTGATTTCTGGCAAGTTAGTAAATTCTTTGTACTGTAAAATCTACAGGAAATTGCTATATTGTCAGTTCCCATTCCCTGCCAGGCATTGCTGACCTTCACTTCACTCCTGTGCTGCACACAGGAGCTGGGGTACAGGCCAGAGGTTTGGGAGAAAGGGTTTGCCAGATCCAGAATGGGGAGCAGAACAGGCAGACCTACACACTGCTAAGGGGAGCAGTGGGCAAGACAGGAGAGGCTTGCTGTGTCATGTGGGTCATCTCCAGGGATGGAACTCGTGCTGCAGCGGCTGCAGACAGCTTCTTAGTGCAGAGACTTAACCCTTTGAGCCACCAGGGAGACCATTGACCTTCACTTTTAGAATCCCCCTAAGTGAAAGTGACTTCAGTAGCAAACCTGCCACCACCTTTGCCCTTGGCCATTTTGCTAAAATCTTAACCTCAGCTGGTTCTTTCCCAGGCGAAGAAAAAAGCAACCGAGACCACAGACGAGGATGAAGATGGCGGGTCAGAGAAGAAGTACAGAAAATGTGAAAAGGCCGGCTGTACAGCGGCCTGCCCTGTGTGCTTTGCCAGCGCTTCCGAAAGGTCTGTTCAGCTGGCCCGGCTTGGGCTCACCTTCCTGTCTGTGAACCTGCCCTTTGTGGGAGCACCCTCCTCCTTGAAATTAGTTTTCCTAAAGCTGCCAATACTGTCAGTCATCCGCTCTAGAACATTTTCCTTAACTTTCTGTGCACACTGTGCCCTCCTGCCTCTCCCTGCTCCCCTGGCATGTCAACCCTGCCCAGTGCCAGGCCCTCAGATCCAGTAGCCAGCATCTGGGGGTACAGGAAAGGCAAGCCGGTAAGGAGTGGCTGCAAAGAGAGACCCTTGCATTTACTTGCCCTGTGTTTCTTTTCTCCCTCATGTCACATCCCTCCTCTGCAGGAGACATTTCAGGTCTCATTGAAATAAGGTGCTCATTGCACTCTGGCTATTGGGATGACCCAAGCCTAACTTTTTACTTCCAGGGAAAAATCTACTGTTTTAAGTCTCCATACAACCTGGGGACAAATCCTCTTTGCCATTAAGCTGGTGTTGATGTCCAGCGTGGCATTCTCTTTGGTTCTTTGACCACATTATTGGCTGTTTCACTGGTTACATTTGCCAGTTCCCTTAATGGTCAGAGTCCAGCTGGACAGATGCGTTTACTTTTCAGTAATGGGCCAGGCTAGATGTTATGACTAGAAACCCACTTACTCTTTCACGTACACACAGCTGGCACCAGTGAGTGGTTCCCCTCGTTTCATGTCCTAACGCCCTGCCATGCTCCAGAGAGTTCTGTTGAAATCCTCAGGCCCACGCCTCCTGATGGGCATCCAGCTAGGCCAGCTACCCCCAGTGTCACACCTGTGCCCTCACCATGTGTTAGAACAAACCTATCACCTGTCCATTTTCCCTTTGCTGCTCCTGGTAGTTTCTGTGCTAAGTGGAGATAATATAACCTGGCCTTACAATGAGGTCCATGGTAAGGTTTCTTCCTGACCTCAGCTCCCCGTTTCTGCTATTTTCAGATGTGCCAAAAATGGCTACACATCTCGATGGTACCACCTCTCCTGTGGGGAGCATTTCTGTAACGAGTGCTTTGATCATTACTACAGAAGGTTTGTTTGCTGTTGGTGGAGGTTGGTGGGTGCAGGGCGTGGTGGGACAGGGAGGGGGCCAGACAGTTGAGACCAAGCCCCAGGTGCTGAATTGTTTCAGCCATGCCTGTGTGGCCACAGGACATCGGCACTCGCTTGCTTGTGTGTGTGCACGCTCAAGATTGGAAAATAGCCATCAGACAATTACTCATTTTAGTCTGCAAGTTCTGAAAAATCTGGAACTAGCTTTGCTTTCTGCTGACTATGCAAAGGGTTGAGGGGGATGCTGACAACTAGAGTGTGCTGGACAATCAGAAGGTCTCCCCTCTAGAATGTGCCTCGTGGAGTCCTTTAAAGAACATTTGTTAGGCTGCCTTCTAGTTTGAAAATCTGGTTAGCTTCCAGCTTGATGTGCTCTTTTTCTTCTGTTCCAGCCATAAGGATGGATATGAGAAATACACTACATGGAAAAAAATATGGACTAGCAATGGGAAAACTGAACCAAGTCCCAAAGCTTTCATGGCGGACCAGCAACTCCCCTACTGGGTAAAAGGCTATGGCTTGTTTTATTGTTCTCTAAAGCAGAGGTGGAGCAAAAAGCAGGAGGGGCGGGTAGAAATACACACTTTTAGGAAATCATTTTTTACTATCTGTACTGTTTTTTCAATGGCAAGTCAAGCACATCACTCTTTTCACTTAGATTAATCAGTGTACTATAAAAAAATAAAGACTGAACATCAGCTGGTCACAGCCATTGCTGCTCTAAGATACTCCAACCTTCTGGGGTGTTCGTATTTTTATGTATGTTTATAAGCACAGATGAACATGTTGCATGGTTATAAACATGATTCCATACTTGATATAGAAATCCTAAGTAAGGTTTTCAGTCATACTTTGCATATAATATTTGGAGAGCTTTAATTTTCTTTATTAAGTTTATTTTGCCATGTAGCTATTCTTTGAAAATAAATTTTAGGGCCCTCCCTGGTGGCACAACAAGTTAAAGCACAGCACTGCAAATGAGAGTTTGATCCCCACCCGCCCTGGAGGTGACCCACATGACGCTGCAGACCTCTCCTGACCCTCCCACTGCTCCCCTCAGCAGTGTACTTTGTCAACCTGTTCTTCTCCCTACTCTGTCTCTGGTGAATCCTCTCACTGCCCCTGCACCTCTGAACTGTACCCAGTTCTATTTATATTCATAAATAAATCAATCTTTAAAAAAAAGAAAAAAATTTTAGTGATTACATAGATTGCATCATTCAAACAGTGATTCCCTGATATTATAGATCATTCTGAGCTCTTGCACACTTAAAATTTGTTTTTGTTAATGGGAAATTCATGTAAAATTAGTCATTTAAAAGTGTACAATTCAGGGCCTCCCTGGTGACATAGAGGTTAAAGACAGCGCTGTCAAGCAATCTGCAGCAACTGCAAAGCATGAGTTAGATCCTCATCCAGGGAGGTGACCCACATATGGCACAGCAGACCTCTCCTGCCTCGCCTGCTGCTCCCCTCAGCAGTGTGTTTTAGTAAATCTGCCTGTTCTGCTCCCCACTCTCTCTGGTGAATCCTTTCACCCCCTACCCCCATACCTCTGGCTTACAACCCTAGCTCTTGTGTGCATAAATAAATAAATCTAAAAAATAAAAATAAAGTATATGAATCGGTGGTAGTATCTTCACAGTGTTGTGTAGCGTCATCTCCTTCTAAATTACAAAGTATTTTCCTTACTCTCAAAGGAAAACTGTGCCCATCAGGCATTTACCTCCCATCCCTCTCTCCAGCCAGCCCCTGATCTGTACGTTTTTAGAGATTTAAGTATTTGAGATGTTTCATATAAAGGAATCAAGTAGTATGTGACCTTTCATATCAGATTTCTTTCACTTAGCATGTTTTTAGGTTCATCCACTAAGCCCTTGTAGCATATACTGGCACCTCATTCCTTTTGGGGAGTGAATAATATTCCATCGAATGGATATGCAACTTTTATTTACCCACTCATGCATTGATGGACATTTGGTTCATTTCCACCTTTTCGTTACTGCACTTAGCGTTGCTATGAGTATTTGTGTATAGATGTTCATTTGCATGCTTATATTCTTTTGAGTGTATGCCTAGGAATGAAATTGTGGGTTATGTGGTTACTCTATGTTTAACTTTTTGAAGAACGCCATATTCTTTTCCATAGCTAGCTGCTGGATCAGTAGTGTAGGAGAGTTTAAATTTTCCCACATACTCACCAATTCTTATTTTCTATGATTGTGATTCTAGCTATCCTAGTGGATATAAAGTGGTATCTCATGGTTTTGATTTGCTTTCTCTTTGATTTATATCCTTATAATTACTTAGTAACTATTGTTAAACCTTCTTTGAAAAAATATTCAAGTATTTATCCATTTTTAAATTGCCTTTCTGTTATTCAGTTGTAAGGGTTGTTTATATTGTGTATACTAGACTCTTAGCAAATATATGACTTGCAAATATTTTCCCCATACAGTATATTTTCACTGTCTTGATAGTATTCTTGATGTACACAACTCTAATTTTTGTGAAGTTCTAACTTTTATTTTTTTTATGCTTAGATCTAAGAATTCATTGTTAAATCTGAGATCATAAATTCATAACTTTTTTTAATATTGATTTATTTCTGCATACAGAACTAGGGTACAGGCCAGAGGTGTGGGGGGATGAGAAGATTTACCAGAGACTGAGTGGGTAGCTATACTGCTGAGGGAAGCAGCAGGCGGATCAGGAGAGGGCTGCCATGCCATGTGGGTCACCTCCCTGGCGGGGGAATGGACTCATACTGCAGTGGCTGCAGATAGCTTCATAGTGCTTCACTTTAACCTGTTATGCTACCAGGGAGGGCCCTAGGGTCATAAATTTTACCTTTGTATTTTCTTCTAGGAATTATGTCATTTTAATTTTTTTATGAAGGTGTTTGCTTTATTTTAAGCTTTTTTTGTATGCATGCAAAGGAAGGATCCAATGTCATTGTTTGCATGTGTATGTCGACACTCTTAAAAAGAAATAGAAGTTTCATTTTAGAATCTTTTTTTTCATTTACAAAAAATGTGCAAAGATAATATGGAGAGTGCCCTTTCTATCTTTCACCCAGATTCTCCTAATGTTATCTAACACCCCTGATTACTTGTGAAATTAAGGAATTAGCATTGATACAGGATGAATAACTTCATGACATATTTCTTTGGATTTCATTGATTTTTGCACTAGTGCTTTTTACTATTTCAGGACCCAACCCAGGTTATCACACTGCTTTCAGTGTGCAGACTTTCTGACCAACTAAACTCAACTCTGATTATTTTTATATGTTAGTGCTGGAAAATCTTTCTGGTAACAGTGCTCAGATCCACTTTGAACTCTCCTATTCCCTGAGCTAGCGTTCAATGAGAAATTATCCTGATTGGGCAAAAGTGGATTATGTGGGTGGTAGGGTGATACAAGGGGGAGAAAAATTCTTAAAAACACTAAAAGATTCTGTAAATCTTGGGCCCTCTTTGGCAGCACAGCAGGTTAAAGTACAGCACTACAAAGCTCTCTTAAGCCACTGCAGCACAAGTTCGATTCCTGGCCAGGGAGGTGACCCACATAGCGCATCAGAACTCTCCTGACCTGCCTGCTGCTCCCCTCAGCAGTGTATTTCAGTAGATCAGCCTGTTCTGTTCCCCACTCTATCTTTGGTGAATCCTCTCACCTTCCACCCTGCACCTCTGACCTGCACCCCAGTTTTTGTATGCATAAATAAATAAATCTTTAAGCGAAGAAGATTCTAAAAGGCGAAAAATGACGTAAAAAATAAACTATTATATTAATTTTAAAAATGATTAAATGAAGAAGATTCTGTAAATGTGGTGAAGAAAGTGATGACAGGTGTGGTAGGGATAGAAATGCTAGCTCGAGACTATCCGATTCATTGTCTTGGCTTCCTACTTAGGTTCAGTGTACAAAGCCCGAATGTGGAAAATGGAGGCAACTTACCAAGGAAATCCAGCTTACTTCACAGATAGCAAGGACCTACCGGTGTGGAATGAAACCTAATGCTACTGCTAAGGTATGATGCTTACTATCTTCCTTCCTTTTGAATTAATTGATAAATTCATTTAGCTGTCAGTAAATGGCAATGCTATTTTTCATTTATTATGTTAATTACTCTATCTAGATTGTATTGGTCCACATAGAGCTGAACCCCATCTATAATCATTTAATCAGTAAAGATTTTATGTTTTCCTCATTATAAGAAATTTGGAAGTAAGCTGTCCAGGTTGGTGTGGTTGCCAGAGAAACACTCTTTAGTTTCCAGTTCTCTCACAAGATGGTTCTCTCATGAGATGGCTGCCACCGTCAGACATTCTGTACAAATTATAAGCAAAAATGGAGGGAAGGCAAGGAGAGAGGCCTGTGCAGCTGTTTCTCCTTCATATATTGGGAAAACAGGAGCTTTCCTGAATGTCTGAGTTGATTTCTGTTTATATTTCACTAACCAGAACAGGAGTAGGGAGCAACTCTGAGCAACTACAGATCAAGGAATAAAAGCTTTTATATCTGAGCATGTTGCAGTATCAAACAGATATCCTGCTAGTAAGGAATAAGGGATGGATATGTCTGGGCAGTTAGCAATCTGTGAGTGATGGAATGTGCCCTTTGTGAAATTTGGTAGTTACGTGCTGTTTACAAATATTAAAATTTGGCCCTCCCGGTGGCACAATGGGTTAAAGCACAGCACTAAGAAGCTAAAGCCACCTCCACATGAGTTCAATCCCTGCCTGCCCCAGAGGTGACCACATGGCGTGGCAGACCTCTCCTGACCCGCCTGCTGCTCCCCTCAGCAGTGTACTTCGTC
>NW_004567138.1:4269870-4272715 GCF_000260355.1 Condylura cristata
AGGCAGATTGACTGAATTACACTGCTGAGGGGAGCAGCAGGAGAGACAGGAGAGGTCTGCTGAGCTACGTGGGTCAGCTCCCTGGCTGGCATTGAACTCATGCTGCAGTGGCTGCAGATAGCTTCACTGTGCTGAGACTTATTCCTTGCATCACCAGGGAGGCCTCATAGGTTAATAATAATAATAATTCATTCATCCTTCTAGAACTTTTTAACTTCATTTTATTATATATTTATAGCAGGAACATTTTTTAAGACTCTTGATACAAATATTTAAACTGCTTTTTAAAGATTTAAACACCTATCATTCAGAGTGATCATTTTGTCAAAACATATCTGCACTCAACAGCTGTATTTTTAGTAGATAGAAAATTGCATCATGGTGTTTTTGTTTTAAGATTTATTTATTTATGCATCCAGAACTGGGGTACAGGCCAGAGGTGCAGGAGCGGTGAGAGGATTCACCAGAGACAGAATGGGAAGCAGAACAGGCAGATCAACAAAGGACACTGCTGAAGGGAGCAGCGGGCGGGTCAGGAGAGGTCAGCTGTGCCTTGTGGGTCAGCTCCCTGGTTGGGAATCAAACTCATACTGAAGTGGCTTTAGCTTCTTAGTGCTGTGCTTTAACCCAAGGCACCACCAGGGAGGGGCCACATCATGGATTTTTTAATTCAGGTGTAATTACATACTGTAGTCATATACACAGATATCAGTGACCTCCTCTTAGTTTTAGAAAACGTCCACTCTAGCCAGAAACCCAATCAAAACAGTCTTTCTGTCACCCTAAAAAATTCCAGTTATCAACCTCCTGCTTGTCAAAAGCAGCCACTATTTTGATTTGTGTTTCATCCAGAGTTTTGTTTGTTCTTGAACTTCTAAAAATGAGATCAGCCAACATACACTCCATTTTGTTTAGATTCTTTCACTCCTTAAAGTTGTTTTTGAGACTCAACCACTTTGCATGCACACATTGTTATTTTTTGACTTTTGATTGTGGGGAAGGGTTCCCTTGTATGAGTTTACCACACTGGTTTAACCATTCTCCTGTTGAAGGATGTTCGTGTTTAAATTTTATGGCTATTATGAATCGAACTGTAGCGAGCATTCTGTGCAGTTGTTTTGTGGACCTGTTTTCAGTTTCTGAGAGTAAATGTATAGGAGTGGAATTGATGAGTCATATAATTAATTTCTTTTTGTTTAAGAAATTGCCAGATGGTTTTCTGAAGTTGAACCATGTTACAACATTTGTTAGTGTTCTCTTCTGGTGTGTCATTGTGGTTTTAATTTTCATTTCCCTGATGGCTAGTGATGTTGAGGATCTTTTCATATGCATATGAGTCTTTTATAGTTTGCCTTTGGGGAAATACCTATTCAAGTCTTTCCTTTTTTTTTTTAAGATTTATCTATGCATATAGAATTGGGGTACAGACCAGAGGTATAGAGGGTGAGAGGATTCACCAAAGAGAGTGGGGAGCAGAACTGGCAGATGCATTGAAAAACACTGCTGAGGGGAGCAGTGGGTGGGTCAGGAGAGGTCTGCCACACCCTGTGTGTCACCCCCTTGGCGGGGGAAGGAACTTGCACTGCAGTGGCTGTGGTAGCTTCATGGTGCTGTGCTCCAACCTGTTGGGTCACCAGGGAGGTCCCTATCCAAGTCTTTTTTTTTTTTTTTTAAGATTTTTTTTATTTATGCACACAGAACTGGGATACAGGCCAGAGGTGCAGGGGCAGCGAGATGATTTACCAGAGACAGAGTGGGGAGCAGAACAGGCAGATAAATGAAGTACACTGCTGAGGGGAGCAGCGGGCGGGTCAGGAGAGGTCTGCCTGCTATGTGGGTCACCTCCTGGGCCAGGGACCAAACTCACACTGAAGCGGCGGTGGCTAGTTTGCAGTGCTGTGTCCTAACCCTTTGGGCCACCAGGGAGGGCCTTATCCAAGTCTTTTTTTAAAAAATTGGTTTTGTCTTGTCATATAGGAGTTCCTTAAGTAACCTGTATATGTGATATGTGTTTTGAATCTTTGCCTTAATATTTCATTTCGGCAATAGGTATTATGATGAACCCATTTATATTGTGAAGCCTCGTTTATCCAATTTTTTAATGCTAAAACTTTTTGTATCTTTTCTGAGAAATCGTTGACTGACTCAATTTGCTAATAAGTCTCCTGTGTTTAAGGAGTTTCATCATTTTAACCTTCACGTTTAGGTCACTAATCGATCTCAGGTTAATTTTTTTGTTTTGATGTGCTGTGTAGCCCAAGATTCAGGGGTTCATTTCACATATTTAACTGTGAATAGTATTATTTGTTGACAAAACTTTTTTTTTACCATGGCATTGTTAGCATCATTATCACTTGGCCTTAAACATAAGTCTTTTCCTGGACTCTCTTCAATAAATATTTTTTATTATTCTCCACCCCACCACTCTGCTGTCTTGATGATTGTATTGTTACAGGGCAACCTCCCGTGTGAATTGGGTTGCCTGACTATTGCCCAGCACACACAAAAAGGCTAATAATGGGTTTAATTGAATAACTCAGGGGAAAAGAGTAAATGCATGCTACCAGTTCTGCTGACTTGGAACCTCAATAGCAAACCCTCAAAGCCTGCAAAAAGCCAAGAGGCCAGCCACATGCCGTGAGGCCGAGATCCCCCAAAGGCCAAAATGTCTGGTTTTATATCCAAACAAAACGGTTGTTTAACCCCTCTGTTGGGTCCTAGCAGCCCTCCCTGAGGTGATGCTGGGGCTTGTAATCCCAGTGTTTGGGGTGGGAGTGGAGTCCACAAAACCTGTGTCTGTAGAGTTTCTTCAGGTCATCCTTTCCCCCTCACAGTATTTTTTTTT
>NW_004567138.1:4273355-4281190 GCF_000260355.1 Condylura cristata
TTTTTTTTTTTAAGATTTATTTATATATACAAGAACTGGGTTCAGGCCAGAGGTGTGGGGGTGAGAGGATTCACCAAAGACAAAGTAGGGAGCAGATTGACTGAAATACACTGCTGAGGGGAGACAGGAGAGGTCTGCTGTGCCATGTGGGTCAGCTCCCTGGTGGGGGAATCCAACTCAGGCCACAGTGGCTGGCCATAGCTTGATAGTGCTGAAACTTCAACCCCTACACCACCACTAAGAAGGCCCCAACCGTTTCATTTATTCTTAATTGATTCTCCAACTCAACAGCCAAAGTACAAGTTCTCTGTGAGGGGTAGAAGAGAAAAAAATGGGTGTGGGGAGTTCAATGTCAAGGTAAATGGGTACGCAGAGAGGAGGTGGGGTATGAAGAGTGAAAGTGCTGTGAGGATGGATGGGGAAGGGGAAGCTCTCAGCCCACAGAAACTGTCGTGAACACAGCTAGCACCTGTGACCCAGATTGCTTCTCAAGTGAAAAGAAGACTCAGTGACATGCCCCTATAATATTTAAAGCAGAGTTCAGCCAAGGAGCAGTCAAAAATAGCAGCCTATTTTAATAGACACTAGCCTTTGGCCATTTACACTCAACCTGTTTCTGCAAAGCTCCTCAGCCATGCTTTAGAAATTAAAAATATATTTTGGATGGTTTGTATGAGTAGGTTGCTGAAGACTAGGTATGCTTTTATATCAAAAGTTTATTTTTAAAATTATTTTGTACTGGGCTTTGGCCATCTTGGCTCAACTCTAGTTTGAATTTATCCAATCTCTCTTTCATCTGTTCATACTAGTATATACAGTTTAGACTTCATCTCTACAGTTGTTTACATTTCCCGGCCTTTCTTTTTTGGTTCACTTGACTCTTTCTCGGGTGCTATCTACCTTCTCAGTTGCTTCAGTCTAAGGTTTTCTTTGGAGTGACTTTGTCTTAGACAATTCACACATGGTTATCATTAGAAAATTCAAGTCATATAGTAAAGAACAGAGATGGTAGCAAAAATAGAAATTATGTAGTCATCATCATGAAGGGACTGTCATTAACTGAGATGCCTTCCAGAACATTTCACATGTACACAAGAAGTCCTGACTGAAATCAATAGCTTCACATTAACAAATGTTATTACTCTACTGGCTGGCTTTATGGAAGATGTGGCTAATACAACATTTAAAAAAAGTCTAAATGAAATTGTGGAACATAGGGGTAATTATTTCTTCTTCTCAATAAGTAGTTCCTAAAAACCTCCTTAGTAGTTCAGGAAATGTATGAGATGAATGTTCAGGAGTTTGGAATCACTCTAATTTTTAACAAAAGCACACTTCAGCCCACCTCTCCTTTGTGGCTCTCCCAATTTTTGTGGGTATGTTATTGTGTTGTTCTTTAGTTTCCTTTGTCAGAAATTGTATCATTTCTTCCCTTTTTTTAAAGCTTTATTTCTTTATGCACACAAGAGCTGGGATGCAGGTCAGAGGTATGAAAAGGGTGAGAGATTGGGGAGCAGAACAGGCAGATTGACTGAACTACACTGCTGAGGGGAGCAGTGGGTGAGACAGGAGAGGTCTGTTGTGCCATATGGGTAAGCTCCCTGGGCGGGAATTGAACTTGTGCTGCAGAGGCTGAGGATTGCTTCACAGTGTGCATCTTAACCCCTGGAGCCACCAGGGAGGCCCCTGTATTATTTCATTTTATTTTATTTGTATAGAAGACCTAGGGTGAAGGCTAGTGGTGTAGGGGTGAGAAGATTCACCAGAGACAGAGTGGGGAGCAGAACAGGCAGATCTGCTGAAATACACTGCTGTACTGGGTGAGATGGGAGAGGTCTGCTGTGCCCCTATGGGTCAGCTCCCTGGCTGATAAAACTCAGTCCTTAGTGGTGACGGTGCTGAGACTTAATCCCTAGGCATCAGGAAGTCCTAGAATCATTTCTTTCTATAACATGTTCCCTCCCATTTCTTCTGCTTCAATGTGGATGGCAACTTACTGCTCCCCACTGTTTTACTCTCCACAGTTCCTCCTTGTCCATGTATTTAACATTGATTTATCACCAGTTTGGATGTCTTGGTTTGAATGTATGTACACTTTTCCAGGAAGTATCGAGGTGTCAGATTCCTTGAGTTTCTGAAAACCTAATTGCCTTTCTCTCTTTTCACCCACAAGTGCAAAACTTTATGATCTTCTTGAATTCCAGCTGCTCAGGATAGTGTTGCGTCTTTCAAATCTCTTCTCCCCCCAGAAATCCTATCTTAAGACCTTAGTACTGTAGTTTGCGATGATTACCCTCTGGAGCCTGAACTTTTGAAATATTTTAGTGATGTCTAGAAACCAAAGTCATTTCGGTTTTTAGCTTGCTGTCTTTTTTTTTTTTTTTCCTAAAACAGTCTGGAAGGACTTACTTGTGAAATGTTAAAAAAAAAAGTCATTCTTTTTGATTAATGATGCATTGTGCTTAACCTTGTCATTTGCTGTACTTAAAAATGCCTCCATTTCAAGCACATAAGACCCCTTTTCAAGACTGTATAATAAAGAGCCCATAGAATGGAGGCACTGTGATAAATTTAACGTGATTGAAGGGCATTTGTGGGGCTTTAAACATTTACCATTAGTTACACTGCAATAGTAATAAGCTTTGCATTGCTACCATTTTTTTTTTAAAGATTTATTTACTTATGCATATAAGAGCTGGGGTGTAGGCAGAGATGCGGGGGGTGGTGAGCAGATTCACCAGAACAAAGTGGGAGCAGAACAGGCGGATTGACAGAAACAAACTGCCGAGGGGAGCAGCGGGCAAGACAGGAAAGGTCTGCTGAGCCATGTGGGTCACCTCCCTGAGCGGGGATCAAACTTGTGCTGCAGTGGCTGCCATTAGCTTCATAGTGCTGAGACAACCCCTTGCACCACCAAGGAAGCTTTGTATTGTTTTCATTTTTCAGTATATTTGTTAGATCAATTCCTAGAAATGAAGTTTTAGTGCCACAGAGCCTACACAGTTTTTTTTAACATGAAATAATTGAAAAACACAAAGGAGGATGTGTAATTTTATGAAATAAAGAGTGATAGCAAATACTTATTTAACTAACACCTGGTTTTAGAAGCAGAATGTTTCTAGCACTTTTGTAACTCCTGGGGTGCCCCTCAGTAGTGATCTCCCTCCCCCTCTCCTGGGGATAGACAGTATTCTGAATTTTTTTTGTTGTTGTTCTGCTTTTTGTTATAGAGAAAATATTATAAAGATTATAAGTATCATAGGATAAGTATGAATTCCTAAATAGCACTTCATATTTTATATTGGATATGAAATATATTGTTTTCATTCCTCTGCAGCTTGCTCTTATCACTCATCTGTAAGGTTTTCCAGAAGCATCCTTGCTGACAGGTCTGGCTCCTTAGTTTGTGCTGCTCACACTGTTGCACAGTGATGCTGTGCTCTCCTGCTTGAGGATCTTGGGAGGGGTGTTCCTGGTGTTTGGCTATTACATGCCTTTCCCCCTGAGCAGTCTTGCATGCCTGACCTTGGGCACATGTGCAAGAGTTTCTCTGGACTCTAATTCAAGGGCTAGAATTACCAGGCCATATGGTATGCCAGTCTTCAGTTTATTTAGGTAAGTTTTTCATTGAAATATATAAACAGAAAGGGCACAGGTCAAAATGCATAGGTTGATGAATGACACCCCATTTCGTTTGCTCCCATGAAGAAATAGAACTCTTACCAGGCTCCTTCTTCCCCTTTTTCTGCTGTTTGCTTGCTCTTAACTTTATGTAAGTGGAATCACACTGTGTGTATTCTCGTGGATCTGGCTGCTTTAACCCACCATTATGTTTGTGAGGTGCATTCATGTTGTAGTGGGTATTTGTGGTTTGTTCTTCTTGCTGTGTTGTGAGCCATGGACTGTACTGTGGTTTATTTCTCCAGCCCACTTGGACTTCTGGGTTGTTCTTAATTCTTTTTATCTTAAGCAATGCTCCCTGTAATATATGTTATTACTTCATTGATGCGCATGTACAAGTTTCTAGAATATATAGCAAGCCTGGAATTGCAGGTACAGGCCCTCCCTGGTGGTGCAACAGGTTAGGACACAACACTGTAAGCGAGCCCGCAGCAGCTTCAGTGTGAGTTCGATCCCCAAACCCAGAGGTGACCCACATGGTGTGGCAGACCTCTTCTGACCTGCCCGCTGCTCCCCTCAGCAGTGTACTTCGTTGATCTGCCTGTTCTGCTCCACACTCTGTCTCTGATGAAGCCTCTCTCCACCCTGCACATCTGGCTTATACCCCAGTTCTGTACGCTTAAATAAATAAATCTTTAAAAAAAAAAAAAAAGAATTGCAGGTATATAGTATGTACGTCTTCAGTTATACAAGGTGGTGCCAAGTTAAACTGCACTACATTTTTTGCAGTTTCTCTCCAGAATCATTATATTCCTTTAGATTTCCACCTGGGACATCCTAAATTGTCTTCCTCACAGCCTCCATGTTTTATCACACTTTTTTCTTTGCCAGGGTAATAGGTGAAAGGGATGTCTTCATGAAGGTGAATTGACACTTACGGCCATATTTGATGCATAAACCTAATTAACACTTGGTTTTCTTTCACAGCTTGAGACCTCAGATCACTGTTCCCTGCCCGAAGACCTGGTGAGTATTTCTGCGTGTTCTGAGCTAGAGCTCTTAGTGCCTTTGAATGATAAATATGATAAGTAAATGCAACTGTTTTATGATCTTCTCTTTTTATTTGGTTGCTAGTTGAAGACGTTAATCTAAAATGATAACAACATGACAAAAAATGGTGGAGTTGGTACTGCTTTGTACATTAAAAGGAAAGAAAAAGGAAGAAACTGCTGTGATCCTTTCTGGAAGGATCAGACTTGTTAGACTTGTTTCTCACAGATGACTTTGTGACCCCGGCTCCATTCAAACCCTTCCAAGACACGAACAAAAGGCCATAATTTGAAGGTCTTGGGCCAAATTCTTGGGTGTCCTGACCTCCATGTCTCTGCAGCATCCTGTCCTGGCCCAAATATCACAGGAGAGCAGATCTCTAGCAGACTAAGTCTTACCTTGTTTGATTTGTCATTATGAAACTTCACTGGCTCACTGGCAAACTCCATGTGCCAGCTAACCAACGGCTGTTTCCGAAAATGATCTTTATTTTCATTCTAAATTGTAATTCTAAAATCCTGAGATTTGGAGTCATTCTCAATTTCTCTGACTGACAAGTTTTCATTTGCGATTTTTCTAGAAGTCTGAAACTCAAAGGCTCTGGGTCAATTTTTTTAGGTAAATTAAATGGAGAATTGACAACTAGCAAATCTACTTGAAATTCTATGATAGAAAAGGAAGTGTGAGATGCACACACTCACACTTACCTAAATATATATATATCATATGTCATTTGTCCCCTCAGATATTGCCATCATAAAGCAGTGGCCAAACACTTTCTGAATTTAAGATAGAAAGTATGAGATTATAGAAAGAGGAAACAGTAATAGTGAATACAGTTGTAATCGCTTGTGAATCGGTCCCCTATTACTGAAACCACTTTGCTCCTAGAAGACTCAGCTTTAGGACAGAGCTGTGTTTATGGCATGCAGGAGCCATAAAGAGTCCCTGAGTGTTCACCTGCCAGGTGCTGCCATTCAGTTAAGAAAGTCTCAGGGCCCTCCCTGGTGGTGCAGTGGGTTAAAGCGCAGCACTATGAAGCTATCCACAGCCTGGGCAGCATGAGTTCACTCCCCAGCTGGGGAGCTGACCTGCATGGTGTGACAGATCTCTCCAGTCCCACCCACTGCCCCCCTCAGCAGTGGATTTCAGTGGCCCCACCTGTTTTGACCCTTCCACACTCTGTCTCTGGTGAATCCTGTCATACACTCCTTCCCCAACACACACATCTCTGGCCTGTACTCCAGTTCTTTGTGCATAAATAAATAAGTCTTTAAAAAAGAAAGAAAGTTTCAGAGGCAGGTTTGTAGCCTAATCACCTACCTTACCCCCTTTTCTGTCTCTGGATTCTAGAGTCTCTTTAAATGCATTTTCTAAATGTTGAGCCTACTACCTGTCTTAGGGCTGCTGTAAAATATGACCACAAACTGGGGAGCTTAAAACAACAGAAGTGTATTGTCTCACAGTTCCAGGGCTTTAAGCCTTGAGTCAGGGGTTAGCAGGGCGTTGCTCTCCCACATCCCACTCAAGGCTCTAGGGGAGGGTCTTTCTGGCCTCTTGCAGCTTCTGGTATAACCAGCGATCTTTCACCTTCCTGGGCTCGGCTTGGAGTCTCGTCACTCCAGTCTCTCTGTCCATCCTCACAAGACCCTCTGCCTATGTCTCTCCACATCTCTCAGTCTCTACCACTCTGCTTAAAAGGACACCACACCTGCTCCCCTATATTTATTGCTGCTTTATTTACAATAGGAAAGACATGGAATCAACCCAAATGCCCAAAAGTAGATGACTGGATGAAAAAGATGTGGTGCATGTACACAATGGAATATTACTCAGCAATCAAAAAAGATGAATGCATGCCTTTTGCAGCAACAAGGATGGAGCTGGAAGGGATCATGCTTAGTGAAATAAGCCAGAAAGAAAAGGGAAAATACCAGATGGTTTCACTCATAGCAGGAGAGTAAAGGACCGGGGGGGGGGGGAGGATTATAATAATAATAATGAACAACTGTATACCAGAGACATTTTGTGGGGGTGGAGTGGGGAATGGGATCAAAGATGGGGCAGGGGGGCAGGAAGTGCACTGGACTATGGTGATGGCACATGGGTGATTTGGCGATGGGAAGCCCACGGGGATTACAACTGAGATGGAAAAAGACACAAAATGATGTAAAAATAAGCTATTATTAAAAAAAAAAAGGACCCCAGTAATAATGAATTTAGGGCATTCTCCTCTTAACAAATCAACATCTGCAGGCAGCTCCCCAGCCAGCCTGTGACTATGCAGGTGTCTCTCTTTGGCTTTCCCTTCCCAATAAACCTGTCCTTTTAAAATATAAAACTAAAATAAACAAACAAAATTAACACCTGCAAAGATAAGACCTCATTAACCCAAGTGAGGTCACATTTGGGGAGACGCTGTAGAACCTATTGGGGAGATGCTGTAGAACCTGCCGGAGTGGGTATTTTATTCCATAAGGTGACAGATGGACCGGGTCAAGTATGATTTCTTCAGCGGTCAGTCACAGGTGAGCGTGAGGCTTGGGGGAGCATATGGTCAGAATGGTAGCCAGATGTCCAGCAAGAGCGAGTGTGCTCATGCACCAGAGAAGTACGAGTTACTAGTCAGTCTTCAAGTGCCCCATCTCCAGCCAGTGGCAGATAAAGCAGGAGGGCTGGGCTCTTTTGGACCCTTGCTCAATTTACAGTATCATGTACGACCCAAGAAGTACAAGAGAATGAATGGGAAGAGCTGGGGTTCTTGCTTTTTAAGGCACCCCGATTTGCTCTCTCTATGGCCCACTTGGTGTGTCAGCTTCTTCCATTCAGTTTATTCTCTCCTGGTTGGCTGGGTCAGGGAGTCCCGGGGCAGGCTGGTAGTGTCCAGGAAGGGACTGGGCTGTCCCTTTTTGGTATAGTCTAAACTGGTCAAGGGGAGCCAAACCCCGAAAAAGTCTTGAGGACAGAGATTTGCAGACTGCTCAGGGTGGCAGGAAAGACACGAATGTGTGCAGCAGCTGAGAGTCCATTATAAGGGGTGCTGGGGCTAGTGGTAAGCTGAAAGATGCATGCCTCAGATTTGGATCAGCAAAATCTAAAGGCCCAGCAAAATGCATCTCCAAGCTGGATTTGCCCTGTGGCTCTGGAGTTCACAGGCTCTGCTG